>NW_017890807.1:22935-34144 GCF_001540865.1 Ananas comosus | reverse complement strand
GCTATAAGTCTGTTAGAAATGGCTTCAAGAAAAGGCATGTCGTCTGATACGACGAGAATTCGAAATAAATTGAAAAAGTTCTCGGAAGAACCAGGCGCCAGCCCTATAGAAGAGACCGGTCCCGTCGCCGAATCAGACCGCATTACTACCAAAGAAAAGAGGAGGGGACGGTGCTGAAATCGGATGGGTTCGATTGAAGAAGAGAGAGTTCGTAATTTATTTATAGCGTAAGATATTTATGAATAAAAATTGATTAAGAAAATTATGTTTGGAAATAATATGTTTGACACAATTAGAGGTCGTAGAATATTTAATGCATTATAAGCTATCCAAAAAAAATAATTTATTTAGAATTGAAATTGATTAAGAAAAATAATGTTTCGCAATAATATGTTTGGCATAAAAAAAAGGCCGTAGTATATTTAATGCATTTATATTTTTTTATTTTTTACTGTTTTTGTAGATCTATATGTCTTCTCTTATGTAGCTTCTATTTCCTTTGCCACAATGTTGATATATTGATTCAATTTGGTTCTACTCGATAACAAGTAACGCCCCTTGGTCAATACTCCTTTTGCTGAAAATGGACGTGTAGTTTGCTGTTATTACTGTAATAATAAATTAAATTAAATTAAAAATAATTACACTAGAAAAAATGTACTGTAAACTTTTATAAAAGTTTTAGAATACTGACCAATAACACAAATATAAAAAAGGAAAAAATAAAAAATTGAAACCATAGTAACCGCTAGCTATAAGTCCGCCGGAAACGGCTTCAAGAAAAGGCATGTCGTCTGATACGACGAGAATCCGAAATAAATTGAAAAAGTTCGCGAAAGAACTAGACGTCAGCGCTATAGAAGAGGCTGGTCCCGTCGCCGAATCAGACGTCATTACTACCAAAGAAAAGAGGAGGGGACGGTGCTGAAATCGGATGGATTCGATTGAAAAAGAGTGGGGTTCGTAATTTATTTATAGTGTAAACTATTTATTAATAAAAATTGATTAAGAAAATTATGTTTGGAAATAATATATTTTACACACGTAGAGGTTGTAGAATGTTTAATGCATTATAAGCAATCCAAAAAATATAATTTATTTAGAAATAATGTTTCGAAATAATATGTTTGGCATAAATAAAAGGCCGTAATATGTTTAATGCATTTATATTTTTTTTATTTTTTTCTGCTTTTTTAGATATCATGTCTTCTCTTATGTAGTTTCTATTTCCTGTGCAGTAGTTCTATTGCCAAACTACCAGAACTTATTATTTCCACTAACATGAAAAAAATGATTCAAAAAAGTTAATAGAAGATGGAAACACAAAAAAAGAGGAAAAAAAATACCAACGGCACGCCCTAAGTCCGTAGCATACTTAATGCATTGTAAACAACCCAAAAAATAATATGATTAATCAATTTAAATAATTAAATATAATATATATTATATACAAACAGAAATTGATTAAGAAAAATTATATTTGGCAATAATATGTTTGGTANAAAAAAAAAAAAAAAAAAAAAAAAAAAAAAAAGACGAGGGGTCGTGGGTTTTGGGTAAAGTCGAAAAGCTTTTGTGTGAAATGCATACGGGTCCCTGTAAACATAATAAATTACAAATATGTTTTTATAAAATTTAATTTGTATATGTTATTTTTTAAAAGTTTTAATATTTTTAAATATATTTTTCTGATTTGTTATTTTTAGAAAACTGTTTATATTTTAACAGCAAATAAATAAAATGTTAATTTTACCATCACAAATATATTTCTTTAAAAACTACAACAGTATAATATAATGGGGGTAAAAATATCGAGTTATCTCATAAACTAATCAGAGTTAAGTATTTAATCTATTATTAGCTAAATTTTTTTAACCGATTCTAAAGATAGGGATATATTTTAAAATATTAGGACTTTTGCAGGAACAAATATAAAAATTAAACTTTGTAGGAATATATTTGTAATTTACTATATTTGCAAGGATCTATATGCAATTAACTCTTTTTTAATGTAGTGCAATTATTGTTATCCGAGTTAGCACGTAAAAAAATAATAATAATTTTTTAGATAAAAATAAGTATAAGATGTACATATTATTTTTGAGTGTATAAGTAGTATTGCTCGTGTCATTTTTTTAATATCAGTAGACAAAAGAATATGTACATCTTATACTATTAGTAATTTACAGCATGTAGAAACCATAATAGTAATTAAACATTATTTTGTGTATCCCACTTGGTATATCCACTAAAGGTTACAGCGGAAAGAGAAAGTGGGCGTGCATTAGTGAGAAAGAGGGAGGAAGCGAGGGAAGGAAGCGATGGTGTATAGCAAAAGATGAAAAATAGAGAATTGATAAATAGATTGGAGATAAAAAATTAAAAGTCCGGTGGAGAGAAGGAAAAGGACCATAATGAATAATTGGAGATAGAGAGGTTAGGATTGTAGATGGTAGTGGGACCATTTAAATATACTAATTAAAAATTTGATAGTAGAATCGTTTGTGTTAATTGAAAATATAATGGGACCATTTAAACACATTAATTAAAAGTTTGGTTAGCGGAACCGTTAAAATGTATATTGAAAGTTTAGTCAAAGAAAGAAGAAGAGTCATATGCTAGTGAGGGTGAAGAAGAACTTACCACGTAGCAACAAACATTGGAGATTCATATAGGTTAATATATAGATGATGCTTGTGCGCAATATAAAAAACATTATTAATTCTGTAAAAAAATAACAGAGACTGAAAAAATTCTCTCAAATGGAAGGATGTAAAACTTCCACCTAAATTTTTGGTATACAAATAACATTTCTTCTTTAACTCATTTGGTAATATGGTGATTAAAAGCATCATTTTTGTTTTGTTTTTAGTAGTGTTTGTTTGTAAATACTTAAAAAGAAAAAGGAGAACAAAGTGATTATAATGTTTGTACATACATAGAATTAATTGAGCCATTTTGAGCTGAGAACCAGCGAGCCGAGATTAGTTAGATCTTAACCTGTTCAAAAAATCAAGCCAGAATTTCGGCTTAATCTCAACTTGCTGACAATTTTGTCAAGTAAATCTGAGCCCAGTTCATGCTGGTTTGATTTTGATTTTGATTTTGATTTTTTAACCATCACTGCATATGGTTTCATACTGAGGCAACACAAACATACAACTAACAACTACCTCTGACATGTAACATTGAAACAAGCTGTTCAGAAGTACAAAGATCACCATAAAAAACTAAAATACCAGATAATCGAAAAAGCTCTCGCGTCCGAGCTCGAAACTCTGAGCAACTGCAGGAAATTACAGTTCAGTAAGGCATGATACTTCTGATTTTAAGTATTCTTTTTTTCATAATTTGTCGAACACCTCAGAGACGGAACATTGCTGACTCAAAAAGGGAATAATGATCCATGCAGCGAGAAATAGATGCGAATTCAATTGATCGATCTTCTCTGCCCGATGCCTCCAAACCCGCCCACTGTATCTCTTGTATCTCAAGGTAAAGTCTCTTGTTCTGCGTCGAACACGCACGACAGAGAATTTCTGACAATGTTGTTCGAGTTAAATCAGTTTATTCTAGGGTGATTCAGAAACAACTACTTCGGCAATTCGCTGAAGTTATGTCGTTTCTGAATTTGAACTAAATTGTCTTGCATAATCTTTTCAGTTAATCTTTTCTTACTGCACTTGCAGTAACTCTAAGATAGCAGAATAATTCAGAGGCCAAAGTTATTCTCTGATACAAATGCGCAGCAAATAGCATATGCTAGATACTACATCTTTGAGCTGTAAGGAAGGTTATATGTTTAGGGTAAACTATTGGCTTAAAGAGGTCAGTATTCTGTCTTGTGACAAAAGGCCAGATTGTGCCGAGTCATGTTCGAAATGGCGTAGGCTAGGTTGGGCCGAGTGATGCTCGAAGTAGCGTGAGATTGATTGGACCGAATCACAATCGAGGCACACGTTAAGTACCGTGTCAGTACGATTAAGTGAATTAGTTGTATCTTTCTAATAGTGCGAGCATTTGGGATTAATGGCTAGCGCCAACAATCCGACATAAACATCAACTTTAAGAAAGGTTAAGTCTACAATCTTTCGATTTTTAGTTTAAAAAAAAACTCAAATATGGCACCTCTCCCACCTCCACTTTAAGAATATTTCATGCACCGGTCTATTAAAATGTCACATGTACCAAAATTATTTTATAATTATTAACATGTTAAAATCAAAATATAATTTAATAAATATAATTTACATCATATAAAAAGTCCATGTACAAAATATTTCAGAGTTTAAATTTCAATGATAGAGAATTATCAATACGGTGTATAGAATATAAATATACACTCGGTGCATGGAATGATTTCACTTCTCAGCCTACTCGTCAATTACAAAAACTTGCATGTAAATATTATATACAATAAAATCTAATTTAATAGATACGATTAAGACCATATAGAAAGCCAATGTATAAAAATTTATCAGAGCTTAAATTTTTATAAAAATAAAGTGCACAAAATTTACTTATGCACCCAGTATACCAAATAGTATCCTCCCCTTTCATGGAGGTAAAAATATATAAATACCTCCCTTAACCACATATCTATACTATTTATAAAAGCGTGAGTTTTGAATTTTTTTCTTTTTCCCAAAATGCCGATCCCTATTAATATAATTCCAATTACATACTAATAATATCATTCATTCAACTTTAATAAAATAAATCACAACCGTATAATTTTTGTTTTATTTTTAAATTATCATAAAATGTATTAATTCTTAGTCATTCGATCTAATCCAATGACTGACGAATTAAGTATCTGTCACTTTTTTTACCTAAATTGTCCTTAGATAGTACGTATCAAATTTTACTTTTAATATGTGTGTCATATCTCCTAATAACCGCCGCCAATATAATATCATATTTTATCACAAATAATATTCGCATTTTTTAAATATTTTCATTCTCACACGTAATATTCGTCACCTATATAATATCCAATCACATAATACCTTCCACATATATAATATTTAATCATATTTTTTTAAAAGCAGAATATATAAAAGTTATCTCAAATTTAAAATATTGGGTATTTTATTTTAATTATTATAAAACATTTTAATTCTTAGTCAATAAATCTAATTGACTGACGAATACAAAATATCTGTCACTTTTTTTTATCTAAATTGCCCTCAAATAGTACGTATCAAATTTCACTTTTTATATGCATGTCGTATCTTCTAATAACCGTCGTCCACATAATATCATATTTTATCACAAATAATATTCGCATATCTTAAATTTTTTTTTTCTCACACATAATATCCACCACTTATATAATATCCAATCACATAATACCTTCCGCATATATAATACTAAATCAAGAATGCCAACAGGTAAACAAGTGTAAATATCTTATCCATTGTGAGACCCCAGATAGTCCTATATATGAGATATAATAGGGCTAAACTCTTAACCCGGCTTAAGCATTTTGGGTGGTGGCTAGACCCAAGAGGTTAAGAGAGTTAAGCGTGCTAGGACGGGAGTAGTCCTAGGATGGGTGACCCTCTGGGAAGTTGGGGGGTCACAGTTGGTATCAGAGCGAGGTTACAACCACAACACCATTCACAGGTTGTTTTTGAAAAGTAAATGAAACTGAACCATTGGTTAGGTTGACCAATAGGAAGACCACGGTGTATAGGCACGTGAGTGCGGGGTTTGGACTTGTGTCCTGGGTTGCATTCGAGTTTGGTAAACTCGAAGTGCATGGTGTTTCTGTACGTGTTACGGTTCACACAAGCTAGTGCCTAAGTCGGGGGTTGTGGCAGTGTACTTATTCGGACATCGAGTGGTGGTGCGACATTCCCCAGGTGTTGCCACTCCTGTCAAGTGGAGCCTTGAAGGACCAAGTGAGATTTTCGGGCCTAGGCGAGTGTTATAACCGCCGACGCCCAGGCCACTCTCTCAACTTAGGACACGAGAGCTACTGCGAGTGTCTCTACGGAGATTGTACTTAGACCTGCTAAGGTCGCAACTTCAGTGGGGCTTCTAGGGTGTAGCCCAGGGTTTGGATTGCGGTCGTTTCAGCGACTGCATTGTTAGTGTTGCTTCCGCAGACCTTTGGGTAGGGTTGCGATGCCTACCTCTCCTCCTTGATTGTTGATTGGAATCAGCGGTTCGAATCTTTTGACCTTGAACTCATCCATTCTTCCTCCCAGAGTCAAATTGACACAGTTTTGGTGTCAAGTTTTCGTTAAGGCATACATCGTGTGCGGTTATTCTAACACCCAAATTGGTGTGTTGTGGGTTAGTTGTAGTTGGTCTAGATTCGAGATGTTCCAGAGTCGTTCTAATTTCGAGTGTCGATTTGTAAAGTCGATGTTTCGATAGTAATGATTGTGAGCTTCTGGTTCAGTGAAGAGGTATCAGGTGGCTTGATACATCGACGTGTCACACTTCCAATTCGTTGTTGGTAGTGGATCTTCGGATATTTCGCTTTTCTTTTGATAAGTATATTGGCTGCAGACAATATACTGTCGAAAGAGGAACGAAATACCATCTTCCCGTGTGGGACTTTTGGATTGGGTTAGTATTCGCTCTAGCTTGTCTTAGGAGAAAGCTTAAGTGATGACCATCTTTGATCATGTAGCGAGCCTTGGATTATTCCCTGGCAGGTTTTGCGCAGTTGACTTATCGTCACTTCTGATGGTTTTTACTTTGGTCCGAGTCTAGGTGATCGTTGGTCCTATTATTTTTGCCTTCCACAGCTGAGAGTTTCTTTGGGTAGTAGTCTTGGTTTATCGTCATGAGGTTCGGAATCAGTGGATGAGTGACTTGAGCCTGGTTGTTGGCTTTGATTGTCACCATATATGATAGCGTAAAAGGTTTGTGACTCGGTTTATAGTGAAAACCTTGGGTTAGTATGCTAGTCCGGTTATTTGATGACAGGTGCGCCTGGGTCTCAAGGAGACAGGCATTTGGTGTTGCTCGGAACATCGATCGCTAGGGTCCATGGTAGGACGACAGCGACAGGGTCTTGTGGAGACAGGTGTTGGGTATCACCGATGGTTGGTATCGCATGGTGCGATTGGCGACCTGTGCATCAAGTGATGGACTTGTAAGAGCATTTGGTGATCTGTTGGTACCGGATTAAGTTTGAGGAGACAAAATTGTCTAGCTTATTTGGTATTGTCAGTTGGATCTTTTGGTCAGATGAAAAATGAGATCTTGAACCTAGGACTATAGAGTGTCGTAAGTGACTATCCTTTGTTGAAGGTTTGGTAGTTTGTGTGGTTACTCGTGGTCTCCGATGTGAGTGACGTTGACTTGGATTTTAGATCAACGTTACGTATTCGCTCATGGTAAGCAGGTTGACGTTGGTGGATAGTCGGAGTTTTTCGTTTCGGTCTTCGTAAATAGACTCCAGATTTAAGTGGTTGTCTCGTGGCTTTCTACGTGAACCTTCGACATAGTCAAGTCGATTACTGGTGTGCGGACCAAGGTTAAGTGGACCTAGAAGTTCTAAATGTTGATTATTTATCTCAAAATTGGCGATTTGGGATCTGATTACCGCGGGACTGTCTTTGTCCGCAAGTTATAGGATGGTATTCATTCCGATGAGTTTTGGTCCGTAGACTTTGGTTTGGTACGTTTCCCTCGTCTTGTTTTTGTGAAACCGCAGTCCTATTCTCTCCTTTTCAGAGGTTGATCTGTCCAATTCTAGAATTGTGACTGACCAGTATCCAAAGGTGTTACCGCATTGGTGGAGCAATGTCAGAGTTTGATTACGGTGGGTACGTGGTCAAGTTTCGGGGACGAAACTTCTTTTAAGGGGGGGATGATGTAAGGACTGAGATTTTTTTACAGTGCAACTAAACTCTCTGTTGATGATGTTTATGTGTGTAATTTAATTACATAAGTACTCGTCAAGTTTCAGGAGAAAATGAGCTAGAACGGAGAAGTTACGCAATTATTAGTTTTCACTTAAGTGAATAGTAACTCCGATTTTCCGGAGAAGCCACGGAGTAGAGTTGGCTTTCGGCGCGTATCGGACTCCGTTCATAGCAATCCAATAGCTCGTTTCGATCGGTTCAGCTATTCTGGAACCAATGGCACTGACGGATTTCAAATCCGATGAACGGATTGCCGGATATTGCATGTTGTTCGCTTAGGGGTCGAGAGTGGAAAATCGGGAAAGTTGCAAAAGTCGTAATATTTTATGTACCGAATCGCGCGAGATCGATTGTGGAGGTGTAAATGCGCGAGAGTTACCCATTGTGAGAGACTTGGTTTGAAATTTGTAGTTTCGGTGGACTTTTGTGCAAAATTGCACCTTGTATACATGTGCATCTAGGGTTTCTATGCACGAAACCCTAGATCTACTCGACCTCTGTGCCCTAGCCGACCTCAGAGTAGCTCTGCCCTAACCATGCTCGCACCCCGGCCGCCGGCAGGTGCCCCGGCCGCCGGAAAACTTGAACCCGGCCACCCCCTCCATCTTTCTCTCTCTCAACATCCATCTATCCACCTCTCCATCCCTGCCGTGGACCACCTGGGAGATCATCACCCTCGGGCCCCCTTCCCCTGGCCATGCCCGACCTCCGGCGAAGCCCCGACGCCGTCCTGGTCGTCCCTGCGCACTGCCGCCGCCGCCTAGGCAGGCTGCGGCCAGATCTAGACAGATCTGGCCCAGGAGCTTTAGCTCCCTGCTAGCACGGCAGCCGCCACTTTGGGACGGCCGAGACGCCCTTACCCGGAGCCCCGGCGACCCCTGCCGCCGGCCCCATCGCCTGCGCACGCCACCGGAGCCGCCCAAGCTCCCTACGGCCACCGGCAATCACCCAGGCCGAGCCTGGGCGATATTTGCATCCGCGCGCCGCATCCGCCTCGAGGCGGGCTGCCCCGCCTCCATTTGCTGTCGGCGACCTCACGCGCTTGTTTCCCGGCGTCCTTGACCACCGCCGGCCGCCGCCTGAAGCTCCTACAGCCACCCAGACGCGTGCGGGCCGAGGTCGGCCCCGCTCGGCTTCCAAGCGCCGCCGCCGCCCACCGTGGGGTGCATCGCCTTCCCCTCGGCCTCCGGCGCCGCACCGTAGCCACCCCGACCTCCTCAGGCCGCCGCCGCGCCGCCGGGAAGCTTGAACCCGAGAGGGAGTTGGGGGAGTGGATCTCCTCCGCCGCGCCACCGGTTGCCGCCCGCCGCCGGCCAGCACCCTCCCCGGACGTCTCGGACCGGCTGCTCCCATCCCCGGCCGGAGTGCCCGCCTCCCGGCCGCCGGCGACCAACCCTAGCTCCCACTGCTCCGGTATGCTGTTTTTGAGTTCCAGCATTGCAATTTAAGCTTTCCGGCCACCTTCCCGGTGATCCGATGACTCCCCGAGACCTCGAGAAGTGAGCACGATGATCTAGGGTTCGTGCTGAACATCGTGCTCACCTCCGACAGCGGCAAATATGCCCTGGTTAGTGAGTTAGTCGCGAACTTCGCGCTGTGCGCGCAGTTTAACAGAACTTCGCGTCGCTCGTGCGCGCACCGCAGTAGCCGGCAGTGCTCCGAAAGGTGAGCACGGCCTCCGGCACGTCGAAACCTATAAGTGGGTATCTTGTCTCGGCTGATTGACCTCTAATTTGCGTAGACGGACCATAAAAGCCCGGAAAACACATGAAATAATGTGATTTCTTGGAATCGGGAGGGCTTTTATGCAATTTGTTGTGTCGTGGCTGCTGTTGGCAGCATGGGTGAGCTGTGGGTGACCTCTGGAATGATTTTCCAAGGCCCCAGACTTTTACGAAGATCGAAAATGCATTTCCGGCGCGTTTGTCGGCAAAATCTGTCGACGAAACGCGGTTTTAGTTCGGAATTCTTCCGACGGTGCTTCGTGAGCTATTGCGTGGTTACTGAGCCTTATTGGCTGGTCACTCGCATCATTTCGAGAGTTCAGAAATGACGGGTGAGCGACGGTGGGTTCCAGTGTCGAAATAGACACTTCCGGGAACCCGGATCCCAACAATTATACACCAATAGTTGTTTGGTTGTGTATCCTTGTGTTTGCTGCCTTGTCACACTAAAATAAGTGTTTAGTGGCAGCAAATGACTCGTGGCATGAGTCGGTGCCTTCCGGGACAGTTAGTGGGTCCCGGCGAAGTCCCGGTGCGATTCTCGGGACTTCCGGCGAGTCACGGTAATCGGTTTTGGGAAACCGATCCCCGTGGGATTGCTTGTGGGTTATGCTCTTAGGGTTTCTTAGTTGTGGGTTAGACACTAACCCAGTGGACCCTCCTTAGGTCCGGTTAACGTTCTTCTGCAGTCAGGAGACAGGCGCGACAGTTGTACAGGTGGGTACTTCGATCCGACGTTGGTACAGTGGTGCACGCTCGGTGATGGTTTCTTACCCTTGTTCTTTTGTTATTATCCATGCATATATTATATGTTGAGCTTTGCACCTCTATCGTTTACATTACACCCACGTTGTTTGACTATACTCTACTCAGACGTTTCCATGCTTAGTATTATGTGTAGGAGTATAATCTATCTGTATGTGATACCATGTTTCTTTATTGCTCTACTTAGCTATTCTGCAAATCCTGTATCATTTTTAGAGTAGAACAGTTTCGTGATGTTATGTGAAATCGGTGACCTAGTTGATTCGTTCTTGTATCTTATATCTGTAAATAGTCGGTTTGTTCCTTGACTCTTGTTGTTTGATGACCTTTGAGGTCGGTGTACCCTGAGGGGTAGGATTGTCGACTAGTGGCCGACGGTAGTTCTAGATCATATACTCATATGACTTGTTGACCGATTCTTGCATATATACAGTAGTTGACTCATTGATCAGTATTTACATACTGTGGGTAGGATGTTGAGTTGTTCCATCCCAGTTGACTTGATTAGTCAGTATTTGCATATGTTTGAGAGGATATCGATGTTGTCCCATCCTAGTTGACCTGAGTGGTCGGTTCTTGTGCTTCTTTACAGTTGATGACCTATGCGGTCGATAGGCCCTGGGGGGCAGGATTGTCGGCTGGTTGCCGACGGTTGATCATTGACCATATTGCATTGATCGCCCGATACTCGTTGCATTTCACGAACACTGGCGGTCTGATCCACCGCAAGGAGTGTTCTTTTCCGGAAAAGTGGTTGAATGGTGACAACCCGTGAGCCCTAGAGGGGTTATATGCATGTTAGAGCGACAGTGGTACTGTCGGGAGGTGTTG
>NW_017890807.1:14726-22915 GCF_001540865.1 Ananas comosus | reverse complement strand
TATGTATATATATATATATATATAGTGAGGCTACTATGCTATCGGAAGCACGGAGCCTTCCGTGCTTCCAGCTCGTTTTCGATGTTGCGACTTTCGAATCGTCGATCGGCTCCGTTAAACTTGATCTAGAGTATTTGAAGTACCTAGAAAATAAATTTTATGATTTTACGATATCATTTGCCTAGTGAACAAAGGGCTCAAAATCAACAAATTTCAATGGCCGTAATGAGCCGTTTATTCTAGTTCTAACACGCTTAGCTCTCTTAACTTTTTGAATTATGAGGTGTTACATTTAGCTACTGCTGCTTCTTGAAGTAGATAAATTATTTGAGAAACAGATCTGTTAGATGTGACTCGAAATTGATAATCGACTCACGTTCGGGTTTTTGACTCGCCAACAGTTTTGCGGTGCGATCAAATTGAAAAATAAAATTATGAAGAAAAATTGAATGTCTGTGGTGGGTAGCGGAGGGCTCAAGCCGACAAGTCCGAGCCCGTTAAGAGTTTTCCTTTTTCGTTTTTGGCCCTAGAGGTGTGTGATCGTGGTCGGTTGTACTATCTGAATATTGTATTTCCTTTTTTGCTTGATAGTGAAGTTCTCTTCTCCCTCGCCCGTGGTTTTTTCCTGCAAAGGATTTTCTACGTAAATCTGTGTGTTTTTTTTTTTGTTTCTGCTTGTGGTTTGTGTATTTTTGTGTTCGTCATTTCGTTTCCGTTTGTGCATTTGTCGTAACAAGATCCAAAGAGTCGCCTAGGATATCAAATTCCTGCTTCTGAGGTTCTTTTTGTCGCCAAGGATACAACAAAGGATTGTGCTCTGTGGCTTTGGTAAAAATGTTATCAACATGATACAGGCATTGCAGAATCTAATGTTGTTTCTGATGTTGTTGTGCAAATGGGATACACATTGTGCACAATTGGGTTGCACAATTTGGCTTTTCTTTGGCCTCTCCACATGGAGAGGATTAAGAACACACAAAAAAAAAAATCAATAAAAAAACCCTTGTCATGGCTCCCACGTTTTGGGTATTATGAAAGAAAATGAGTACCAGATTTATTATGTAGTAGTAGTTCCATGCAACAAAAATGGTGGTCCTAGTTTAAGAACCCTACATGGTTTTATTTCTCTACTTAATCTGCTAAAGAAGTCTTGATTTTACCACCATTACTTAGAACAGTTAATCTGTATCTTTCTCGACAAAGTGTTGAGTCGCAAATCTTACTATAAGGGGGTGTTTGGTTTTTTATGAAAAATATTCTTTTTCAGATAAAATATCCGGTAAAGAAAACACTTTTTTTTTTTTCATGAAATTCGAAAAAAAGTTATCAAAAACCTATTTTTTTATTAGAAACTAAGAAGTCAAAAAATACTTTTCCAACCAGATTATTCTTTTCGTTTTTTTGGCCATTCACAAAATCGTTTTCCTCACAATTATTGTTTGAACTGCAACATAGAACAGCTTATGTAGTCGAAAATGCAGTAGCTAAGCATTTCGCAACCAAAAGTCTCTAAGTTATTACGGCAGAAGAATCTTGAAATAAGCTTTCTGGTTTCAGAAGCGAAAGCTCTAATTTGAATAATCTGCTTTTACTGTACCCAGAATTTCTTTTTCCGGACGAATTTCATTAAAACAACTTCGCTTAAACAAGCAGATTTACCCTAGATGGGTCAACCACAACTACACCAAACAATTGCCCACAAATTTGTCTTTAACTTCTATGTGGAAGGGATAAAATTAAAATAAAAGGGTAGGAAAAGTATTATATATTAATTAATAAAAAAGATAAGGTAATGTTGCCCTTCAGAAGAATCCAATCTGTGACAGAGCTATGACAGTTGCTAGAAAGGCATCTATTGTCACTTTTGGCTTGGTATTTGCCATTCAAAGTCAAGTAGAGAACAAGGACAAATTAAATAAGAGAGACTCAAAAAAAGTCATGCTAACCTACTAACTTTGCCAGTAAACATTCAACTAAATATATCATTATTGTAACAGTCACGCTTCTACTACCCCCTACCCCCCCACTTCGTCTAGGACCGCTTCGGCTAGGTCGACCGCCTGGTCCACTGCTTCGACCGCCTGCTGCGCGTGAGCAAGGCCGTCCTCACGGACCTCGACTTCCGCTTCCGCCTCGCCGACCGCCCCGACGACGCCGTCCGCCGCGCCCGCCTGGACATGCTCGCCGGCCGCGCCGCGTAGTACCTGCTGTGCCTCGTCCACGACCTGTTCCGGCACCGCGAGCACAGGTTCACGGCGCGGGTGCCGGAGCACTTCGCGCAGAAGTGGTAGTAGGGGCGGCGGCGGAAGTTCTTCTACAGGTGGGTGGAGCTGTTGAGGGAGCCGCTGCAGAGGACCGACGAGGCGCAGAGGTGGTGGTTGTTGTTGTCGTCGTCGTCGTTACCGCTGCTGCTGCTGCTGCAGGTGGACCCCGAGGGCGGCTAGCGCGTCTTGCTCGGGTAGGACAAGGACTAGACCCTCGTCTAGCGGTGCGACGTGTGCCCCAGCGACCTGCGCGCCCGGCTGCGGCGGCGGTCGGACCAGAGCGACCGCGCGCTGTTGCTCGCCATGCCCTTCGACTAGTAGCTCCTCCTGCCGCACCCGGGCGACGACGCCGACCACTTCCTCCCGGCCCACCTCCCCGTCCTGTCGCGCCGCGACCGGCACCCGGACGACCGCGCGCTGCGGCTGTCGCACCTCGTCTACCACGACCGGCCGCAGACGAGGCGGAAGCGGTTCCACGACTTCCTCCCGCGGTACTTGCAGGTCCGGTGGCAGCGGACCCGGCAGAGGCTCGAGCGGCGGTCGGTGGGGTTCACGGTCCTGCAGAAGCGGGTCGTGTTGCAGCAGGCGGAGGAGCAGCGGGTGGAGCGGAAGCTCTGGCAGGTCCTCGTGTCGTTCATGCGGTAGGGGAGGTTCCAGAGGGAGGTGAGGCAGCAGTACCTGTTGTTTTTGTTGTGGTGGTGGTGACGGCGGTGACGGTGATCGCGGTGATCGCGGTGATCGCGGTTGTTGTTGTTGTTGTTGTCGGTATCGTCGTTACGGCGGCGACGGCGACGGCGACGGCGACCAGAGCTGCTAGGCCTAGTCGTCTCGGTCCACTTCGTGGGCGAGCCGCCGTCGGTTCCGGGCCGGCCGTTCTTGGTCTACGTGAGGCAGCAGGTCAGGTGGTACCGGTTCAGGCCGTTCCAGTTAAGACATCCCTCCTTGCGCTTACCCTTACCCCGCCGGTTCGTCGTCGTCGTCGTCGTCGTCGTCGTCGTAGTGCACAGCGACAGCCCCAGCTCGTAGTTTCCGCCCTCCCTCAAGCTCCTGGGCCTCTGCTTCCGCGTGGACTTCCGCTACCGCCGCTTCCGCGACACCGTCGACCGCTTCCCGTTAGGCCCGCACACGTTCTCGTAGTGGCTCAGGGCGCGCGACGAGACGAAGCGGCACGACGAGCTCTTCCCGGGGCTGCTCCACGTCATGTTGAGCCGGTACCGCGAGTACCTCTAGACGGCGCAGCGGCTCGTCCTGCGGCTGGAGGCGGCGAGGCGGAAGTTCGGGTGGAGGGGGCGGCGGGCGCGGCAGCAGCTGGTCGAGGAGGCGCAGCAGCTCTTCCGGCTCGTGCTGCTGCTCGAGGAGCAGGGGACGCAGCAGCGGGAGCCGACGTAGAGGTCCTGGAAGGCGCGGTGGCTCTGGGCGTAGTAGCCCGGGGAGCACGCGGAGGAGCTGCTCGCGCTGCCGTAGCAGAGGTTCCTCCGGCGGCGGCGGGAGTGGTTCAAGCGGACGTGGCTGTTAATGGAGGTGGAGCTGGTGAGGTTCCGGTAGTAGCGGCGCCCGCCGCGGTTCGTGGAGCAGGTCGAGCAGATAAAGCCGCTCGTCCAGCACGTCTAGCGGCGCGAGTGGGACGACAGGATGTAACGCGAGGTGCACGGCCTGTCGCTCCGCGACCGCGTCCGGCTCCACAACCGCCAAGAGCTCACCCGAAGCTTCGTCCCGTTGTACTACGTCCTAGGCTGGCAGCTTTTAGAGGACGGGCTCCGCTTCTAGTCCGACCTCGAGATAGTCAGCTCTTCGAGCTCTCCAATATTAACTGAACGCCCCCCCTCTTAAGATCAACCCCTTGCAAGAGCCTTGTTTTAGTGTTTTTTTTTTTTTTGGTCACATGTATTTATATGATGTAGGGGTTATTAAGGGGTTATTAAGTATATATATCGCTAGCTTCTCCAATAGACAAAACCCAAAGCAGCCTAATTTTTACAACGCGCCGAAAACTAACGAGGCCGACCACCTCATCTCGAACTCTCCAATCGTTTAAGGACAAGAAAAATCGGACTATTACATATAAAAGAACAGCACGAAAAAGTAAGTAAAGCCAATTTACGAAGTTAAGTGTCACCAGTCGAAGAAATTCACGAAAAATTCTGTAAGGGTTCAACAAGGAGCAAAACAAAAGCATCGGAATAGTTTTACGGCTAAAGAAGAAAAGATAACGACATCTTGAAGCTTAATCTATAACCTACATCCAAATTTACTTTGTCGCAACCATAGCTGTGATCTAACAAGCTATTTTGTGCTCAACATTCTCGTAAGTATCTTAACTAAACAGGTTTAGTATAGCTTATGAGTTGTCCCACACGAAAATATAAAAGAGACTTACATTAGAACTAATACGAAGTCATATACGCTTTTGTTTGTAGTTAAGTCACAACCTACCAGAATTTTGATAACGTTTATGGAAACAAAGAACTAACCCCATATAGCCTACGATCACGAATCGTGATAAAATTCACAACAAACCTAACAAGGCGTATATAACTTACGGTTTTTCAAACCTAAAACCATAAGAAGGTCTTTTCAGTAAAAGTGCGACAATCGCAAGGTTGTAAACGTCGAAAACTCTCCGAAACCGGAGTACGAAAACAAAGTAAACAGCCGTAGTTTCGATACAACTTGATAATTAGTTGTAATACAAGTTACGTCGTACGGTTTTGTACATAATTTAGAACAAACCTAACAAGCCACAGAACTTATGTTTGTTCAAAGATAAGACCATAAGAAGAATCGCAAGCGTGTTAAACGTCGAAAAACTCCCGAACCGGAGCGCGAAAACAAAGAAGATAGCCTGTAGTTTTCGATGTAGCTTGATAATTAATTGTAATACAAGTTAGGTCACACAGTCTTGTAAGCACTGGTTAAACATGTGAGAATAAGATATCTTTAGCTATAAGCAGCAAGGCTAAAGTCGCTTAAGTTGAAACGCTCCGAAGGATAAAAGACTTGTAAAACGGTCAAGAAATAGCGAGCTAAGTAGTAGCTATACCTGTCTAGAACAATAACGATGACACAAATAATTCTGGTTTAGAGAAGACCTACAAGAAGGATCGTATTTGACTAACGTAGTAGTATAGAACTAATACCTATGTTAGCTTATTAAGATACGTTTGAATAATCTGTTATTTCGTAGTCCGCGTAAGGACTGCAAGATTCTTTATGTGAAAGACTATGCGACTTGAGTCCATAATATACACATCTAATCATTTAAATAGATCTATACATGCATTGCCGAAGCGCCAAAACGAAACACGAAGTAAACAAATTACCTACCAAACGATACAATACTTGTGGAAACTCCTTTATACTGATCAAGTCTTTTGTTAATGGTGCTCTAGAAAAAAAAAAAAAAACGAAAACAAAGGCGTTGCCCTCGCTCTCTTTTCCAGCACCGCCCTTCCAGCTCAGACAAAAAAAGATAATAATAATAATAATAATAATATTGATTTTATTATTTTTAATGAAATAAAAAGAAACGCTCACCCACCTTCACCTAAATTAAACAAATAAATAAAAAAAAACCTTTGCCTGTTTCCATTATTACTGGGAAAGAGGAGTGGAGGAGGGGTGGCTTGCGGTTCCAGATCTATAAGACTAGAATTAGATTAGGGGGGAAAGGAGGGGGCTAGGAAGAAAGAAGAAAAGAAGAAGAAGAAGAATAAGGGGGGGGAAGGGAAGGGGAAAGACGGCGGAAAGGGGGTCGGAAAGGGGAAGGAGGGACCAGGAAGCGAAGATGATGGGGGTGATGGAGGGGGGTGAAGCAGATCCTGGCGAGCCGATCAGCTGGCGGACAGGGTGACGAAGCTGCTGGACGAACGCGCACTTCGTTCCGGGCAGGAGTGCCTGGAGCTGAAGGCGAAGGCGGAGCGGCTGGCGGGGCTGCTGGGCAGGACGCGCGCGGGCGGCACCTGTACGACGGCCGGCGCGGCGCATCAATGGACGACACGGAGCAGGTTGCCTGGACAAGGCCGTGGCGCTCGTGTCAAGTGCGCGCCCACGGCCTCGTGAAGCGCCGTCTTCACCATCATCCCGCCGCCGCCGTTTCAAGAAGATGTCCACCCACATCGACAACTCCTCGGCGACGTCTCCTGGCTGTCCGCGTTCTCACCACCAAACAACAACAGCACAGCGCAATGGCGACGACGATCGGACGACTTCCACCTGGGGCTCCCGCCGATCGCCGCAGAACGAGCCCATCCTGTTCCTGATCTGGGCAGCAGATCGCCCCGCTGCACACGGGGTCGCTGGGGACGCGCGCCGGCCGACGCCGCCGCCAGCTGGTCTCGCTGCGCGCGCGACAACGAGCGGTACAGGGAATGTGATCATCGAGGAGGACGGACGTGGGCCGCTGCTGCGGCTGGTGAAGGAGGGCCGGGTGGAGGGCTCAGGACAAAGCGCGGCGCGGCCGTGGCCTGCTGCGCGCGCGACGCCGACAGCGTGGAGCAGATGGTGCTGCGGCGTCTGCTCCGCCTTCGCCAAGTTGGCTGAAGGAGGGCGCCATGAACTCCAGGCCACCGTCGCCTGGCGTCTCCGCACTCGCGCCAGCCACCCCAAGGTGCCGGACGTCTTCGCCCAGCACAACGTCGGCCGCCTCTGTCGCCCACCTCGCACTTCGAGACCGTCCAGGAGCACAGCAGTACGCCATCCCCTCCAAGGTCTCCTCCACTCCGCTCGTCATGGACAACAAAACAAACACCACCACAACTGCCGGCCACTGCCACTAAGCGCCCACTAGCGCCATACGACCAACAACAACACAACAACAGCCATTAGCAGCAATGCCGCCGCTGCCGCTGCCGCTGCCGCTGGCGTCTCGACGATCCGGATCATGCAGAGCCAGATGCAGCACCGCTCGCGAGCAGCCAAGGCCGGCCGGCAAGAACCAGATGCACTCCTCGTCCACCTCCCCCCCCCCCGTCCACCATGGCCAAGTCCGCGCAAGGTCAATTCTGTAGGGAGGAAACGCGAATGGGAATGGGGCGGCCAAGCAGCAGCAGCCAGCAGCAGCAGCGCAGCAGTCACGTGTCGCTGTGGCGCGTCGAGCATCAAAGGCGGTGAGGTGAGTTCGAGGACCCGGAGACGAAGGCGCCATGAAGGGATGGCGGCGAAGGCTGCTGTGGCAGCGTGGCGAAGGGCAATCCGGAGCGTTGCAAGAGCATCACCGAGTCCCGCGCGCTGCTCTGCCTGCCGTTCTGCTGCTCGAGAAGGGCCCCGACGAGGCTGCAGTACAACTCGCGGCTCATGGCGTCATGGAGATCTGCGCGTCGCCGAGCAGGACGCCGACCTCCGCCGCTCCGCCTTCAGCCACCTCCCCGCCGCCTGCGCCGTCGTCGGACCAGCTCCTCCGCGTGTCGGAAGGTCCGAGCAGCGACGACGGAGCTCCTCGTTCCCCTGCGTCGTCGCCCTCGGCCTGCATCTCCAGGACCTTCGCGGCCACCGAGACCCGCGATCATCGGGACCTCGTGCGCCTCCTCGAGTAGCGCGACCGGATCGTCTCCAAGGAGGCCGCCGCCGCCTCACCAATGTTCGCCTGCCACGACACATTACCTCCACCATCGCACTCAAGGCCATCAATCGCCGCTGGGCGGCGCAAGCACCTGTCCAGCTCGATCTATTTCGGCGAGCAGGTCGTGCAGATCGCCCAGCGTCACCCTGCTGTCCTACATTGGTCCACGTGCGGACAGCGGAAGAGGCGCTGGCGCAGGCGAAGGTGTTGGCGGTTCTCGAGTGTGGTTCGAAGCGCAGCGGCAACATGATGCAGGATCCGACCGGTCGAAAATCTCCTGCCGATGGCGAAGATCAGCTGAGCCTCTTATCAGTCGAGAAGCTCGAGAGGTTATCAATTGACTTGCGGGGGGGAGAAATCTCTCTCTT
>NW_017890807.1:0-14701 GCF_001540865.1 Ananas comosus | reverse complement strand
AAAAAGTAATATTTTATCTTAATAAATATAGGTTTTATTTTTGAGGGTCAAACGCGTTTTTCTCTCCGTCCGCCGTTCGAGGTAGCCACTATTATTTTCTCCTCCTCCACCTGCCTTGCCTTTTTTATTATCATGTTTGTTAGTGGGGGTTCGGTTAAAGACTGCCTTCCGTTGCATGTAAAAAAACAAGGGTTAATTTCATACCTGTTCCTATAAATATATTTGGATTAATTACATATACGTTTATATAAATATGATAAATTATAAATATATTTTTATAAAGCTTAATTTTTATAAGTTATTTCTGCAAAAATCGTAATGTATTCAGATATGTCCCTATCTTTAGGATCCGTTAAAGATATTTAGTTAACCACGGTTAAAATATTTAATTATGATTGTGTCGGCATGAGGGTCGATACTCAGCCTGGGGAGATCGGACGACTAATAGCGGCTGGCGCTGCCGTGCGGGTGCGATCGAGACCATCCGTGGTCGTCCGCTCCGCGGGACCATCCGTGGTCGCCCTCATTCCCAAGCTCCGCGACATCGTCGCCACCACCGTCCGGCAGCCCGAAAAGAAAAAGAAAGAGGAAAATGGTTGTTTTGGAGGGACATATTTGTAAGGGCAAAATTTTCACTTCACAAATCTACCGTTAAAAAATAAACAGTTTTCTAACAAATCCTAATCAAAGGAACATATCTGAATATATTAGGACTTTTGTAGGGATAACGTATGAAAGTTGAGCTTTGCAGGAATATATCTGTAATTCACTATGTTTGCGGGAACGTGTATGTAATTAACCCAATATATTTCAATAAAATTTAATTTTTATATATTATTTCTATAAAAAATTTAATATTTTTAAATATGTTACAATCATTAGAATTTGTTAAAAAAATTAACCATAGAAAAAATATTTAACTATAGTTAGTTAATGAGGTGAATTGAAAAGAACATATTTATGATGCTAAAAATATTATTTCATTTATAAAATAAATATTATTTTAACGGTAACAAACTAGAGAGACATGTTTGAAAATATTGAGACTTTTGTAGGAACAACATATGAGAGTTGAATTTTGTGGGAATATATTTGCACTTGTTATCCTGTTATGTTTGCTGGAACTTGTATGAAATTAAACTAGAAAACAAATTTCAGAATTCAGACTGCAGCTCTCTTGCTTTTTTTTTTTCTTGGTTTTTTTTTTACTAAATCATATTTTTGGTTCTTAAATGCACGCAAAATTTTGCTTCTTGAATTTTTATTTATTAATCTAACTTAATAATTAACTAAATATTAAAGAGTCGCTGATATGAAAGTAATGAGACATTAGTTATTATCGCATCATCAATCACACATCACGTTCGCATTTTCGAAGTATCGTTATTTAGTCAACTAAATAAGATTGTAGCACTTAATTACAGTAATTTAGAAAGCCCAAATCATGATTTACAATAAAATTACAGTTAAAAAACTAAAATATCACGCAATTCATAGTTTGAGGACCAAGTGTGTTATTTAGCCCTTTCTCTAGGCTTTATTTAGCTTGTTGAGAGAATACATTATGTGTGAATTTTGTGATAAAAAAACATTTTATTTATTTTTTATACAATATGTACGTAATATTGAATTTTACGTATTATAATTAGTCTGTTATGGTATTCTTTTATATATTTTTTGCTCACCTCTATTTTGCCTGCGAGAGGCGCAGAGTTACGTAGGATAGAAAAATATGCAGGAATATTATGTGTGTTTTGGTGTAAATAAATTTTATTTTTCAGTAAAAAATTGTCCACATAAAAGATTGTTTTATTTGTCTAAAATTTATTTGTTTTATAAATAAATAAATAATTTTGATTTTTTGTGAGTTTGTTTAACTATAGTTGCTACACCTAACATATAGATTTAAAATTACACCCTAGTCCCTCAAAAGTTAGAACTTACATATCTTATCAAATTTCTTCTCTCAACAGTAAAAAATTTAAAATAATTTCTAAACTCTATAATTATGAGATGTAAAATTTACACACTATAATAAACTAATAGTGTTTGTTGAAGGGGACAAAGTATTGAATATTTGAATACACTCTATTAGGGACAAAAATTATATGAACTTCTTCTCCAACCTACAAGTTTAAGGACAATGCAGATGGACACTGTGTGGGCCATCAGACGAATGAGAACGAGCCCTTTCTCTTCCCCCCCCCCCCCCCCCTCTCTCTCTCTCTCTCTCTCTCTCTCTCTCTCTCTCTCTCTCTCTCTCTCTCTCTCTAAAAACTCAGGGCGCATGATTTTTTTTCTTTTTTCTTTCTTTTCTATTCCTGCTTATCTGATGGACCACATGGTGTCCATCCGCATCGTCTGCCCATAAAATTTCTGTTCCATCTTAGCACTATTGGTCTTGCTAATACATGCCATGAACCATTTGTAGCATGTGAGAACCGGTCAAAATCTTAAAACCAAATTGAGAGAACTGGACAAAACCAGACAAAACCAGATAGGAATAGATCGATGTAGCCAAATTGAATTGGAGTAATGCTTTGAGTCCTCCGCTCTGGAGTACACCAATATATTGTCAATGTATTAGTATACACACACGGAAGGATTAGGGTTTAGGATTTAGGTTATAATGACGGTGCTTAGAGTATATAACAATAGTGTTTGGAGTTTAGTAATTAATGTTTATGGGTAATAATTATATTGTTATGTTATTAACAGTATAATAGGGTACTTGTAGGCTGTAGCAGCACTCATTGAATTAAGATTAAATCTAAAATTGGGGTGAAAGAGAAGTTAGAAGGATAACGAGCTCAAAGATATATAAAACACAATAGTATATCAACCATCTTTCTCGCGTGAAATTTATTATATGTTGAGCTAAGCGTAAACTAGAAGATACCAACTAATTAGTTAACCAGTCAATGGCACTTAAGCCTATAGATTTTTTTTTTTTTTTTTTTTGAGAGAGAGAAAGAGAAAGATAACAAGCTATTTTCTTCACTTATTTTTAAAAAATTAAATTCAATTGTAAATATAAAATAATTAAGTTTCGAATTTGGGACTTCATGCACTAAACATTAATCCTTCAACAATTTGTACTTGATATGGTGGTTAAGGCTATAGATTTAGGCCCAATAGCATGACTAGATTTGGGCCAAAATCACATAACCTAGTTTTCTTTATATTTATTAAACACATCGTTCAAACAATGCTTATTTCTCTAGAATATATAATTTGGCGGTTTGCTGACATTGAAAAAATAGTTTCTAAGAGAGTAATGGTGCCAATTAAGGTATGAACCAATAGAAGTTTACCATATATTTAATAAAAATTAGAATGTACTGATTGCACTGTATACCAACTCTAAAATATGCATCAAAAATAAACTTCTGTAGTACAATAAATTACTTAAATATTTTATAATATATATTATATTATATATTATGTTTTACATTATTAATTATTAAATATTCTATCAATTATCTAATACTGCGTGGTGTATGGAGCATTAGTATGCACCAGGTGCAAGCCAAGGTTTCTCCTCTCTTTTGGAATTATAAGTACACCCTACTCAATATTCTGGTGTATATTTATTCATACACTACATGTTTAAAGTATTTTAATAAAAATGTTAAAAGTAATTCATCAAATATAATTTAAATTATTAGACTTTGTAATCATATATTTTTAATTAAATTTTGATATTAGAATATTAGACATCTAATATAAGTTGTGATGTATGAAATATTAATATATATTAGGTGCATGAAATAATTTCTTCTTTTTTCAATCAATCTTAATAAAGTAAGAAACCTCAACTATTCTTCAGTTTGAAATAAGTCGTCTAATTTTAACTTGTTAGTTAAAAACTTTGTTTATAAAATATCTATTAAACCTATTAATTTGATTGAATTTTTAAATAAAATTATTAGAATAATTTAACTTTACAAATACTGAAAATTAAAAAATAAGATGACCATCAGGGAAGTGAGACATCACATTAATAATAACTAACTTTATCTGTTAATATATTTTACAAAATTTTATAATTGAATTAAACGATCATTCTAAATACTTAGATTTATTTAAATAATGATAAAGTGTAGAAGAATAATTAATATACTTTTTAATACAAGGGTAATTAAGATAAGAGTATATACGTAAGAAAATGGCTTATAATTTAATCTACATATAATATAATGCAATAAAATTAACGTAAAATATAGAGTCCAGCTACTATATTCTTATGAGTATAAATCTTTTTGTACTTATAAGTTTTCGACCATCAGATTTATCCTTTTGATCATTCTCACCCCTTAGGTCAAATTAGTCAACCAACCACCTACTCAATCCTAGGGTTCACTATCATCCAAACTGCACATTTTTTAATCCAATGGCCAAAAATTTATGTATACAAGAAAATCTATATTTATAAGAATATAGTAATCTTAGCTAAAATATATATTATATATAGAAAAATTTTCCTCTATACCCTTCTACAAACATCTAATTTTATAAATATTCCTTTAAAAATTAAAATATCATGTATACCCGTAAATTTTAAGAAACTTTCAAAAATAACACTTCCATGAAGTGTCCATCCATATTAAAGTTAATAATATTTATATTCCAACTTTACCACTCTTAATTATTCAATGTTCGATTACTAATTCTATTTTATAAATACCCTCTATTATATTTCAAACTTAATTAAACTCTCTCTAGATTAAAAATTTAGAAAAATTCAATTGATTTTAGTTTAAAAAAATTATTCGTTTCAATTAAATAAATATTTCTATTTGGAATAAATTGTAGTTAAATTAAATTTTATTTTGCTTTATTGTTGGAATGATAAGATAATTTATTTTAGTTATATCTATTTTTTTACTGCATCGATTGTAAAGTAATAAATTTTTTTATTTGACTACTTAATATAGAGAAAATTCGTCACTATAAATACATTACAACTAAGAGCATTAATATGCAATCCGACCTCAAATAAAAAAATTAGTTGTATTATGAAAGGACAAACTAAATTCTTGTAATCAACTGACTTTGCATAAACCAACAATAGCTTTAAATAATAAATTGAAAAGATAAAAATTTTAGATAATGAAAAATTTTTACGAAGTAAAATAACTATTCCATTAAATTTAACACCTTTGACTAATTTTCAGTTGAAACTAATATAAATTCATCTAATAGTTAATTATCAATAGCTAATTAATCTATTAATTGAATTTATTTATTTAACTTATTACAATATTTGAAATCTGGATGGACAAAAAGAATTTTAAAAAAAGGACTACATACATTTATACGCCCCTCACCAGTTTAGGGGTAAAATGGACAATTTTATTCTTAACTTTCATTATATTATGGCATAGCTAAGATTAAAATGAGTTGAGTTGCAGGTATTTTTGAAACAAAGTTGCAGGGGAAATTTTGATATTACAAATTATGTAGAGACATTTACGATAATTTTAAACTTTTCCGGGAGATAGATGCCTACGCGCTGTGGCTCGTCCCTAGTAAGGAATTGGATTGTTGCAAATTTTGGACAAGTTTCACACAATAATTGACTGATTATTTCAAAATTTTATACTTATTCAAACTGACAATAAAATATAGTGCCGTAATTGATACAATTTTTCAGAGCTTATTAGTTTTACTACAACAGAATTAGATCATAGGAATACATTTTTTTGAATATTTTTGTGTAAATGTTCTATTTATACCAAAATTTTAAAAAAAATCGAATAAGAGTTAAATATAAAGTCCAATCCAATCAAAAATAAAAAGTTCCTCTACTAAATCAACACCACCCAGCCCACTCGGTCCGATTACAACTAGAAAAGGAAAAAATAAAAATAAAAATTGATCACCATCGCCCTTTCTTCTTCTTCGTCGCGGCAGTTGACGAGGTAGTGCTCCGACGGCTGGAATTCGGTCGCGAGGATCTTACAAGGACCGTAGAGGACTACGATTGCTACGTGTCTTTCCGGCTTTTCGCTACATATCACTAAAGGAGTGGGTGCCAAACATCAAGACGGCCCCACATATAGCGACTCCATAAATAGCAACACTAGCACTTTTTTTAATTTGTATCGACATTTAAAAGTATCGCTATATACCGTTTTTATTGTAGTATTTTATTTAGTTATAACTGTATTACAATTACAACTATATACGAATTCAAATTCGGTATTTAGTTTGATATATTTGAATCAACTACATCCCATTAAGGAAGAGTAACTTTGAACCAAAAAGGGAGCTTACATTCTTAATTAACTGTTTTAAATAGAAATATTATTTTTTATCATTGGGGTAATCTCAATACCATATATTAAAGTGATAAAAAGTTTATAAATAAATCATATATTTATATATCTAATTTTCGAAGCATACGTTTCCAGAATAACACTAAGCAACGGCATGTGGCGCATTTTCATCGAGAAGTTCTAATCTATGACTTGATATAGTATAAGCTATTGTGTTCAATATTATAAATTATATAAGCAGTTATGAGGAAGTTTAATCATACAATATCATATATTATATAATATATATATATATATATATATATATATATATATATAAAATTTTGGCAACCATCGTTTTCTGAGTAAGACTAGCAAGCCGCGCCATGTGGGCGCATTTTATGAAGTTTGAATATAATTGATAAAAATAAGCTTATTGTTTCCAATTTATATATATATAAGCAGTAAGAAATTCTAATATAACTTGATAATAGCATAGTTTATTGGTATTTCTATATTATATATATTATTATATATATATATATATATATATAAAGCAGTTTCATGAGAAGTTTCAATATGACTTGACAATAAATTACTTAAAAACTATAACTAAAAGTTGGTAACAACACTCCCATGCATCGCATGGGTCAATTGCTAGTTTATTTATAGTTACAATGCTTTCTATTGCATCTAACCAAATGATATATATATATATATATAGTTGTAACTGCATACATATCCAATTATATTGTATTTCTAATTACATCCAACCAAACGGTCCCTTAATACAGAAAGACATGGCTTAAAATATAAAGCAATTTTTATAATTAAATCTAGATAAAAATATACGAAACTTATCTGAACTTTAAATCATTTTGAATTGACTATTTAACTTTTCAAAATTTTGATTTTACTATCTAACATTTCAACTTGTTTACTGTGAGTCAATAAACGACATTTTAATTTTAAACATTGAATGCGCCGTTCATCTTTACAAATTTAAATTAATATATTTCATTCAATTTTTGCAACTATGAATTTATTAAAATAAGAAATTAGCTTAAAGTTTGAAGTCACAGTGTCGTTGACCGTAGTTGAATAGTAAAATCAATTTTTTAAAAGATCGGCTAGCAGATTTAAAATAGTCCATAATTTAGGTAAGTTTTATTTGTTTTTACATTAAGAGGCATGGCCTTCTGGTTTGAGATTTATAATATTTGGAAATATTGTGAATTTTATATTTAAATAACAAGTTTGTTATTAACTTATTAAGTCACTTAGCTTGTGAGTTTATTGAGAACTAATATATTTTTATTAATAAACTCTCTACTAATGATTTAATCAAACACTAAAGCGAGTACAATTCCACATCTAGAAATCTACAATAGAAAATCACTGTTTTACTAACATTTTTAACTTGAGTTACATGATAATAATTTAAATATCTTCAATAAAAATTATGAAGGGTTGCTGAACTATTATAACTCTTGAACCACACGGCCCTAAATTTAATAGGGGCTTTTGCTTATTTATTTCTTACTATTCATCGAAAATTTTAAAGTTACTCTAAAATTACCAAAATACTTTTTTAAAACTCAATCCCATTAGTAAATTCTAAAAAAAATTAGAATATTTAAAGAAATTTTTTAAAATCAACAAGCATATTATTTCAATCTTTCAAAAATAAATAAAAATAATTATATGTTTGAAATTTTGAAAAACATATTAGATATTATTCCAACATGCTACGAATTGGGCTAGAATATTTTTTACAGTATTTAGATACTTTTACTACTAAATTTATAAATTTTAGATGAAAATTGTAGGGCTCTAGAGTTTAATGGGTGACCGGTAGAATAGCATAATCTAAGAGGTGGAATTGATCAAAAAATAAATATAATGGTGGAAAACTTAATAGGACTAAGATAGTGTTTGGTTCGGGGATAAGGAGGGAAATAAGTCTCTATTCCTTTCCTTATACCCAAACACTATTTTCGGGTTGGAAAATTATAATTCTCCACGATTAGGAATAAGAGAGAATTAAGGGTGGAATAGCTGTTCCACTCTCTCCCTAGAACAAACGTTTAGTTAAAGTTTAAATCTAATTTTAATTATCATATTAACTTATTAATTAATCTAATCAATGTATTTAAGTAATTATTTATTCCTTAAACAGTTAAATAATTTATTAATTTATTATTTATTGTTAATTAACTCATTAAGAATTAATTATATAATGTGTTAGCTAATAACTAATATTTATATCAGTCAACTAATTAAATTAACAAATCATCTAACTAATTAAATAATTTACTAATTAATTAAAAAGTTAAATTATATTTTATAATCAATTAAACAATAATTAATATAATTAACTAATTTAATATAATTTCTTTATTATCGTATACAATATTCAAAGCTAATAAAAATTTCAATTTATTCAATTACGTTTAATTAATATTTTGATACTACTTAATTAGATAAAATATTATTAATTTAAAAGTATAATTATTTTTTATTCCCCCTATTCCAATCTAACTATTCAAATACTATTACCTTATTTTCTGAAACAACCTAATTTTCATCAAACTTATTCTAGTTCTTGCTTACATTTGAATTTATACTCATCCACGAAATAAGCAGTTTTTATTTTTTTTCGAACCAAACAAAACCTAAGTGCTTGGAGCAATTAGACGTTTTTCAGTTGGACTCGGTGATATAAAGAACAAGAAGCTTGGATTGGCGTGTGTGAAACAATCATTGTACTCTAATGGGCTGTTTGGTTGCATATAGTTGTAACTGCGCTGTAGTTATAATTGCATACAAATACAAATTTGATGTTTGGTTTGATATATTTAACTCTAACTGCTACAGTAGAATCTGCAGGAGGAGGCCCAATTGCAGCAGTTCGAACTACGTCCAAATTGGCCGTAGTTCCAACTGTAGTAGTTCGAGAGAGTAACTTTAAATAAAATATATACTTATCTGCTCAATTATTTTCTAAACAATTTTTTTTATAATTATTTTATTTTACGTTGGAGGAAATTCACACCATCATGTACATAAAATGATAAAATTTTAAAAATTATTTCTCAACTGCATGCAACCAAACAAATTATTTATATTTGCAACGTTTTCTACTAAATGCAACAAAACAGGATGCATGTAGTTGTAACTGCTGCAGTTTTAACTACATGCATATCTAATTACACTGTATTTATACTTACATCTAAGCAAACAGTTCCTAAGAATTTAAGCACGTCTGGGTCCATGATGTGCGCTAAAATTAAATGAAAAAAATAATAATAATATTAGAAGTGTGACGTATTTCAAACTCAAAATATTCTGCTATGATGCTGTGTGAAACAATTATTATACTTTAAACGTTAAAACTATTAAATAATAATATTTATATTTTTTTTATTTAACCGTACAGAGTAATGGCAGGCGCCTGCGCCATGTGGGTCGTCTGCAGAAAGCGACAGGATGGTCCCAAAGATGAAGTCAAAGTTTGGGTTGCAAGCACTGCAGGGGCTGAAACGTGAGAGGACGCATACACGCATCCGAAACGAAGTACTAATACTTGAGACGAGGCTCTACGGCCCAGTCAAGCCTGCAAGTGCAAATTATGAGTGGGGGGGAGGGGGACTGCCGTCTGCACGACAGTTAACAGGGGCAACCGCAACTGCTGGCTGCTGCTGGCGGCTGCTGCTGCTGCACATGCATGCGGTCCCAGGGAAGACAGCCATGTGCAGCATGCGGTTCCAGGGAAGACAGCCATATGTTTTGTGCATCTCGTGATGTCACTGCTGTTGCATGAATTTGTACTACGTTTAGCTTTTTTTTTTTTTTTTTTTTTGAAAAAAAAGTATGTTATTCGGTTCGTTTATTTTTTTTTTTTTGGCAATTGTTTATATATTTCTGAAAAATTTTCGACTTTCCAATTTACCCTTCTTAGTAGGTTAATATTGAAAATATCTTTTCTACGTTCCAACCTATTTCTAATATATTTCTAGAGTTAAAATTCATTAATTAAATCTATTATCTCTGTAAAATTACTATTTTGCCCTTTTAAATATACCCTTCCACCATCACTGACTTTCTTATTTGCCCTTAAAGTCAGGGGCACAAAAAATATTTTGACTTTTGGCCTTTTCCAATATACCTCTCTACCGTCACCAACATTTCTTATTTGTCCTTAAGTTAAAGTTAAAATTGGCATTTTAATTTTTTTTAACTGTGGTAGATATTTAACTCACGTTTAACCTAAGTTAACTTAACAGAAGATAACTGCGGGGGTATTTTGCAATAACGGTGGAATATATGAGCGGCATTTTAGAACGAAAAAAAAAGTATGGGTAAATCGAATATTTTCGAACGTATGAGGAATATGTGGACAATTATCCCTTTTTTGTTAGAAGTAAACTTAGTTAAAAATGTGAAATAACTAGACTTCGAACTTAGAATCTCGAGTATCAACCATCAAACTCTTTACCACTTGTGCTAGAAACAGATCAATGCGCACGCTTATTCTACTGTCAGTAGATAGGGGTGAAATAGTTTTTAGTCGTAAGCGGTCATTTTCGCTGTTTTTGTTTACCATAACAAAGAGGCTCTTTGGTTTTTTAGAAAAATGTGAAAAAAAGTTTTTTTAAAAAATTATTCATGGAAATTTGTTTTTCTAATGTTTGGTTTGCAAGAAAATAAGTATTTTTTATTTTTTTTTGTATTTTATGAAAAACTAATATTTTCAATTTTTTATAAAATATGAAAACAAAGTTTTAACAAAAACTTCTCTTCCTTAAAATCAAATAGACGAAAAACTGAAAAAACGATTTTCATGAAAGAATTTTTTTTTTTCATACTTTTCTGAAAAACCTATCGTAGGTCGAAACTTAAACTTCCAAAAATAGCATTAGGCTGAAGTCAACTACAAAAAAAAGAAAAAGAAATATTAACTTCTTTCTCACACATCCAACTTTTACACTATTAATTACTTTCTATCAATCAAACAGAAGAATTAAAAGAATTAGTTTCACAGCTATAGAAAAAATAATTTTAATCTGAACTCTAGTTCACTCGGAAGTCTGTTTTAATCTGACTTTTACCTTCAGTAAAACAATAAGACCTTTCGCCTTCTCTATTAATTTTCTTTACTACAAAAATAACACATGTATATATGTGTAAAATCTTCCATCTCTTTCATGGGAGAATTCAAAAAAGTTCTTTTGGATTTTTAGTATAAAAAAAAAAAGATTGAAAAGAGTAGTTCAGAAATAATAACTTTTGGATGAATAGATGTAAATCTTAGCTTTAGCTTCTACATTATATATTAAAAAAAAGAAGTTAAATAATATTCAACTGAATCCGGATAAATTTAATCCAAATTGTAGATGAGATCAGATAGGGATGCATAAGATAATATTCGACCCGTTTTCATACCTACTCTAAATCTTTGTTTTGGTTTTAAAATAAAAATATTTAATAATATCTTATCAATATAAAAGTTTTCTTTATATGATTGAAAGTTAAAAGTTTGATTTTACTCCTTAAAAAATTTTGGCATTTATAACTTTGAAGAATAATATATTTTATATACGAAATGATTTATCTTATTCAGAAACAATGATTTGCATACTTAATATAGTACTCATTACAGGCATTGGATCACACTCCTTACATATCAAATACTATATTCTCATTGAATAAACTAAAGTAATATACCAAATAAAATGTTTACCTATTCAAGTAAAAGTCGAATTTGATAGATGAGGGGTGTAATCAAATGTCTAAAGTGGATATCGTTTTAGTTATATATTTTTTCTGTATAGAATAAATAATTTCCTACATAAATATACCTTCTTACCACATTATAGGTGTCAGGACTTTTAATTTGATGAGCAAAAATCACACTCCAAACTATCAATCACATATAAAAAATTATTATACTAGATAAGTTATTATCAAATATTTTATTTCTACATCCAAATATGGTCTAAAAGAAGCCAACGAGAGAATAGTGTTAATATACTTTTCACGTGTTTCTACAACCATACAATACATAGAGCTGTGAGAATATAATCCAATGTAAAGCACAAAAGCAAAGTAGCACATTAAGCTGATAAGTTATAGAGGCTCTATTTCCTATTAATTTTCTAATCTCAATTATCCAAAAAACTTAGAAAAATTTTATAAATTAGACGCGCACCGAATTCTGATACCAACTGTAACGATCCAAGCCACTCGAACTAATAATTTGTTGGGCCTGCAACGATCCGACCTGCTAGCAATAATAGCTCATTAGACCAAACCATCGGCCCAAAATACTTAAGTTTAGTTTTTATCACCAGCGTGTAAGTCTCATATATTCTAATCAGAATTATTTTTCCACCCGATATGCAATTATTGGAGCGTTATACCGTTAATTCAAAATAGTACTACTATAAAAAGCATGTATATTTCATGTTTTTGGATTTTTCCATACTGTATTTTGTTGTTGTTGTTGTTGTTACTTTTTAAGATCATAAAAATTTGAGTTCTACATTGGAATTAGCGTTCTCGAAGAAAATAATCTTTCACCTTCTTTGTACTATATTCCTCTCTCTATAGAGGAAATTTTATTTTTTCTCTTCTGTTCCTCTTCGTCCGTGGACGTAAGCAGGCCTGCAGCCAAATTATGTTAGAACTCTCCATTGTCTGCTTCCTTCTCTGATCTTATTATTGTCCTGCAAGTTCTTTACTGGAATCTGTAATTTTGCAAAACAACTTCAATGTGGTTTTGACCACCACAAATGCAACATGGTATCCAACTTTAGTGGGAAGTGCGGTGCTTAAAAGCCTAAAATTAATCTTTTTTTTAGGTTATTAAAATGCTGGGACCTGTTACCAGTACATTTTGAGATGCTCAAGTGCTTATTAGGATGATATGGGCTTTTGTTTTTGGCCCAAATAAACTTGATTGGGTGTCCAAGAACGCGCCCGACCCAAAATGGACCGGTCTAAAGCCCATTAAAAAGCTTAGGCAAAGCACAATTTTCTCTTCTGCTATCGAATTGTATATTATATTATTACCGGTGTAGAGCTACTATGCTTCCGGAAATATAAATAAGTTAATACTTTCGACTTTTTGACCCTTTAATGAAAGATTGCGGGGTTGGAATAGTGGTGGTCCCCCTGGGGTTTGGTGGTCCTCGTAAGAAAATAATATTAATCTAAGGGCTAAAAAATAATCAAAAATTGATCCGATGGTTAAAAAATTAGAAGCACCACATGAATGGTGCTTCCGGAAGCATCATAGTTGGACTCTTATATTACTTTTATGTTACTTAAAGTGAAGAATTAGTATCGTTTTCTATTTATCACGATTACGAGCGAAGCTAGAATTTTTTTAGAAGTAAACTCGACTATTTACTCTTACGTTGTCACTGACAATAGGGTATCAGAATCGATTATTGACACTACTAAATGTAATTAAGACTATTTGAATATTTTAAAATCAAAATTTATAATTTTTCGACATTATATGTCTAACATTTCAGTGGATAAAAATTTGGTAATTTCTAATGATTAATCTATAACGAATTTGGCTCCACATAATCCTAGTTAAATGACATCATAAATTCTGTTTTTATGATGTTCAAATAGATCATGTTTTACGGTGCAGATTGTTGAATGAGGTGCCCCGTCCCCCACAACGATTTACTTTTAGATGTATTCTAATCTAACTCCATATATTTGACCCACAAAAGTTTTCTAGATTTGACCCATTAGACAGTGTAACTTAATGCGGTAAGGAGATCTTTCGATATATATATATATACTACATGTACATCCCTGGTAAAGGGTGTACATCTTGCATCATTATAAACATGCGATCTCGAATACTACCGACTAAGCTCTTTGCCACTTGCACTATTATATAAGAGTTGATAGTCTTTTTTTTTTGAGGTTTTAATTAAAAAAACATCAATAAGATAAGTGAGTTAATTTGTTGCCGAGTGTATGGATAGCATTGGTCATTTAGAAAAGAGTAGGAACTACAAATTAAAACAAAAATAAATACAATAAAGTGGCTTAATAATATGCAATTTTAGCTACATGAGGAGAAACACTTATTAGATTTTAATAATGAGCTTGAAAGGAGAAGATCAGATTAACCTTATAAATAGGCATAGTTTACTCTACTACACTATACTTCAGTGCTATTTTTATTTGCTATATTGTACTATTATTTGTTTAAAAGACGTCATTGTATTATTATATTTTATTAATCTCTACGCTGTATCTTAAATTTATTTTTATTTTTCTATTTCGTACTTTTTTCTCTCATAGATATTGCTGAATTATTTTTTTTTTTCTTATCAATCTCTACATTATTATTAACAAATTTATTATTTTAGACAAAATCCAACAACTTTAGTAAAATATGCGTATTAGAT
>NW_017890806.1:29839-34199 GCF_001540865.1 Ananas comosus | reverse complement strand
GAAGTCGAAGATTAGCTGAACCTTCTTAGCGTGATATATATAACGACAAAATGTCTTTAAATTTCCCGCACTTTTTTATCCATATGTGGAAATAAAAAATGTCGCATTCACTTCGCATGTAATTTATGAAATTGTTCAAATATCTTTATGCATGTATGCCTTCGAAATCATGTTTATACGCGCACCCGTAGATCCCACCAGAAGAACATATGCGAAAACCATTTTCACGTAGGTACGTACACTAACGAGAGCAAGTGCATGTGATAAACAAGGTTTTCACAGGTGCGCATGCAAACACAAATTCCGCATAGGTATATATGGAAAAAGACCCTAATTTTTGATGATTACTGAAGTTTCAAATTATGCAAAAGATCGTTTTTTTCGTTAAAAAGAAAAAGATAAAATGCCATGCAGTGGTCATTCTCTTGGATTCCAACAACTCAACTCTTTCTAATTTGCAAAGTTTAATTCATCACCATTTGTGGTGGTATCGCCGATTCTACGTTCAAAATCGAACTAGATTCGAACTAGATTTCACTTCATGCATGATAATTTTGTTAATTTTGTGTCCCAAAAAATCACAAGCATGTACCATTGATTGTATTCAATGTAGAGCTAGGAGCCTAAGATTTGTCTCAAATGGAAGGAAAACCACACATTATTAAAACCCTAATTCTAATATTTTTCACCCTTTCTAGTTGGAAATCTCAGTTGTTCCAAACTAACATGGATCGAAATCGAAACATCTTACCATAAAATTACACACTCATCATCCCAAAAATTCACCTAAAGGCCTCTCTCCATCCCCAAACACCATAAAAAAGTTTCCTTTTTTTTAATCCACTCTATTAGTTATAGAACAACACCTTCCACATTACGTAAAAACCCAAACAAAAAATCCTTTTTCACCCTCCTTATGGGAAACATCAACTCATATCCAACATGCACTAAAACCTAATAAAAAACCTTAACCTTAAAATTCCAACACCATTTAAAAAAAAAAAAAATCCTTTTTTAACCATCCAAAAAAAAAAAACCCCTAAATATAGAACTTACACATACCAAAATTCGAACTTGTTGTGAATAAGAAAAAAAGGATGAGAAAGAAAGAAAGAAAAAAAAGTTTTTTTTTTTTAAAAAAAAACCTGGGTGGTGACGAGAATGTCGGTGGTGACCGTCATCTTCCGCAGCCGCCTCAGCGCGCCGACGCACCGATCGGCCTCCGGCGATCCTCCGCCCTCCGCCGCCGCCGCCGCCGCGTCCGCAGCCTTCTTCGCGGCCTCGAACGTCTCCGCCACCTCCTTCTCCATCGGCGTCAATGGCGGGGCGAAGGAGACGCGCGCGATCGGCGGAAAGAAGAAAAACCCTACGCGAGCGAGAGAGAGAGAGAGAGAGAGAGTGAACAAAACCGCAATGCAGAGAAGGGTTTTGGGAGTTGGAGAGGAGAGAGATGAGGAAGAGGAGATGAATTCGGGGACCGAGGATGCTCTCCTCTTCTCTCCTCTCCTCTTTTCTATATATACGTGGAGATGTCGGGAGCGTGTACTGCGTGAGCAGGTGCTGCTGCTGCTGCTACGTGGACTGCTCCAATTGCTGCGTGCACCTGGTGCACCGTGGGTGTTGTACATATATATATATATATATATATATACATATAGAGAGAGAGATACTATGCTTTCGAAAGTACAAAGGAGTTGGTACTTTTAATTTTTTGACCGTTGGATTAAGAATTATAGATCTGCAATGATAGTGGCCCCTCTAGAATTTAGTAGTTCTTTTAGAAAAATAATATTAATCTAATGGATAAATATTGTCAAAAAAATTAATCCAAAGGATAAAAAATTAAAAGCGCCATAATCGGACTATATATATATGTATGCTCCCTTAACAATGTATATACATATAAATTTCATGCATTGCTCTTAGCAGCTGATCCGATCCCTTGCCAACTGCAGCCGCTGCAGATGGAGTTGTAGCCAGGTTAGGTATAGTTCCAATTGCGACATTTTGGCTTTCCTAATGCAATTCTAACGGCAGTAATTGAATTAATTAAACGCACTACTTCAAATACGGAATTTAAGTCTGTATTTATTTGCACGTGCAGTCAAACAGATAGGTAGTAATCTAGTGATAAGATGCTCGTTAGCTAGCGTATCTTGCGTATGGAATTTTCAGTCTACATATATGGGTACGTAACTTGGGACTTAGAGCTTGGATTTCTGGTTAAATATATGTACACGATCTTAATAAATAAAGAGTTTCTTCGTATGAGTTTGCTATCATAAAAAAATAATAATAAAATAAAATCTAACCTAATAATCATGATTAATACTATTGAAAGATCCTAAGCATGAAGAACGGTCTATTTTGAAAAACTATTATCTAGGCATCTAATAGTTTGTTCAGAAAATTGATAGTAGAAAAGATTTGTTCAGAAAATTGATAGTAGAAAAGATTTAGAGTTTAGATTCTAGGGTTTCATTATTTGATTTATTTTTTAAAAAAAGTCGGTGACAAAAGTAATGATTTTTAATATGTATGTATATAATTTTTTTTTGAGTGTGTTGAAACATGTCCAATAAGTTTGATTTTTTATTTTGAGCCTTTCACAATAGTCTTAGGAGTGCGGTGTATGAGATTTACTTGTACACCAAGTGTGCGCATTTATTTACCTCAGTGCTTTTATGTTGCACTGACACTTGTTGGAGTGCTCAATAGTATGCAGTGTTTGGGGTTCACATCCCAAAATAATTTGTGGGCCAAAAAAGGAATTTTCCAAAGTAATCATTGGATTTTATATAAATAATTTAATTCTTTATCAAAACTTAAATTTATATATTTTAAAAAAATATTTGCATTTATTGCTAGATTTTTTTTTGTGAAAAATGAAAAATGGAAAAGTGGAAACTTCCTCTCATAAGATATATTGGTTTTATTATACGCAAATTAAATATCAGTATACATAAAAAAATATATGTATCTTCTAAAAATTATTATAAACAGTTTTACGTGGAACCAAATATCACTGGGAACATGAGTTTTATTAAAGAAGATTAAAGTTTAATTTTATGTAAAATAAATTTATAATTGATAATTTCATGGAATTACAAGGTAGAAGATTGCTAAAATTTATTGATCAACTAACAGCAGTCAAATTAAAGAAAATTCCACATATAATACTTTTAATAGAAAAGGATAAAAGTATATTACTTTTCAAACTTGAAATGTTAAGTTATATGAACAATTTTGTCAATTTTAATAAGTAATATTTTCTCGAATTTTTCTAAATTTTGCAAATATTATTAGCACGAGCCTGTTACTTAATCCCAAAATACATGCTCGGATTTTAAATTATTTTCTTGTGATCTTATGTTTCTCTGATTTCGAATGTGTAGATGAATTTAGAGCCGTTTGAGTACCAAATTGAATGGCATTTACTTTCTGAAGAGAGAGAAAAGTATTACGCTATATGCTTTATTTTTTTTGAAAAAAAATATTCAGACAGAAATTTGAAACAACTAGATTTTGTTATTATCTGATTTAGTCTTGGCCAACACAGAGTCAGATCAAATAGAACCAAATTAGAACTTATATTCGGCAGGAGACTGACTCAAATCAGTCAAAATTTTCAAACAGAAAATCAAACCCTGCCATGAACCACTTTGTGTGGTCCCACAGATAACAGATTCCTCCAATCCAAACCCTAAAAACAAAAAGTGTGAAAATATGAAGCCCTAGAAGCATCTTATCTTGTCTTGTCATAAAAGTTTGAAACTAAGGTTTTAAATGTCCGTCGGCACGGACTGTATCCACCGTGCCGTATTGTGCCAATAAAATATCGGCACGATACAGACCCCGTGCCAATAGCAAAGTTCAAAACCTTCTATTCTTTAAATTAGTTAGTAATTTTTTCAATAAAATTTAAAAGATATGATAAAAAGACATAATAAATAGTTAGAATATTTCGTTGCTAAAAAAAATAAATATTTCATGCTATTATGTGTTGATACACAAAAATTTTTTTGATCGACACGTATCGACACGATTTGGCACGCACCATATCATACCGTGTCGGTAAATTTTCGGCACGACCTCGCGTCACAGCACTTAAATCCTTGCCTGAAACCTCAACATCACTGCGCCGCAATCCTTCACCTCCTCTGTTTCCCTTCGGGTACGGAAAAGAATATGGTAAGAATTCGTAATTGGTAAGCTTCCCACCTCATTGATGTGATGCTTCACCATAGATGAAAAGAGGGAAGTAAAAAAAAAAAAAAAAACTTTTTTCTTAAATTTTTTTGGGGTTTTGTTTATTAGCTTTTTTTTTTTTTTTTTTTTTTTTTTTTTTTTTGGGAAACAG
>NW_017890806.1:8995-29814 GCF_001540865.1 Ananas comosus | reverse complement strand
ACTATTCAAGTTATTTTGTCTAGACCTTTTTTTTATTTTGTGTGTGTAGTTGTTGTTTCAAATTTGGATGTGGTTTAGGTAATCTTTTGACTTTGGGTGATCTACAATGTTGTTGGTGATCCCCTAAATCTTGGGGGTCTTTGAGTTCTAGTCAATCACTTAAAACTACCAACCTCTACCATGATTGGAACCCCCACCTTATAATAATATATGATTAATACCTTAGAGGTACACTTAACATGCCGCACATGCCTAAGATTAAGTAGCTTGATAAATCTAGGTGGTCCATGTGGGGGGCTATTTTTCTTCACCAAATCAATAATAAAAAAGCAAAAATTTTAGGAACCTAAAACCCATGGCACTTGTGATTCTGAAAAAAAGTATGATTCGAATCGAAAACTTTTAGTTAGCTCATATAATCATACTGGCTAGTTGTATATAGTTCTGCATTAAAGATACTAATCAGTTGAGTTGAGTCTGGTTGGATTATTTCTGAAAGTAAACGGAAGAGTTAAGTTTGATCTAGACTATTTAAACATTTTTTATATTTTAATTTTTATGATTTTATGACATTATTTGTGTAATATTTAAGTGGTCTCAAAATTAGTAATTTTTACTGGCTAATATAAAATGAATTTGAGGCCACTTGAACTTCAGGCAAATGATATTTTAAAATTGTAAATTTTAAAACTTAAGAAGTTCAAACAGTCTAGATAACTGTTTAACGATATGGATCGTCAATTTGAAAATAAACTTCGATCTCCGTTTACTTCGAAAATATTCTAGTAGAAAATATTAAATTTTAATGACTTTAAGTAGAAAATAATGTACTACAAGCATATTTCCAATTTCATTAGATTGTTTAAAACTTTGAATTTCATCCTCAGAAATTATGAAGAGATTATCCTAATCGAAATACGGTACAAATCTTATGGTGGTTGGAGACTTGGAGTACGTGTTGGCATTGGACAGGACAATGTAACCACACAAAGTTAAAAAAAAAGTAAAAAAATTATATATCAAAATTTGATATTTAACTGAGCAAATTTTTTTCTCAAAATTTGAAATGAGATAACTAGCAATGGTTATTATATAGCATTTTACTATATTAAATATTATACAGTCAATATGAGTGAGGCTGATATGCTTCTGGAAGTACGGAGCCTTTCGTGCTTCCAAATTGTCTTTTATGTTGGGACTTTCGAATCGACGATCGGTTCCGTTGGATTTGATTTAGAGTATTTGAAGTATCTAGAAAATAAATTTTACGATTTTTCGATATCATTTGTTTAGTGATCGAAGGGGCTCAAAATGAATGACTGAAAATAAAAATTTTAGATCGAAAATATTGATATTGTTTTATATAGTATAAAGAATTTTCGATTAAAATTTTACGTAATTTGAATATTTCTACACCGTTAAACTTGCAAACGACTCACCACGATCATTAAAACTATTGATTTTGTGCTCCTTCGATCGCCAGACAAATAATATCAAAAAATCGCAAAATATTTTTTTCTAAAGACTTCAAATATACTAAATTAAATCTAACGAAACTAATCGTTAATTCGAAAGTCTAAACATCGAAGATAATTTAAAAATATGAAAAACTCCGTACTTTCGAGAACATGGCAAGCCCCACCTCAGTCAATATCACAAGAATTTGCTCAAACAAGTTGATATAATAGACCCTCTCCTGGCCATAACCAGCGGGCCACGTGGCGAATCATGATGCACTCAGCATCAGCTACCTAACCCACATATCTATTTATAATTTTATTTTTTTCTTATTATTTGAAAATTATATGTTAATATTTAATTGGAGAAAATTGGTTTTAATTAAAACATATATAATAATAATAATAATGGAATTATAATCCACCTACCACCGTGACAGTAACTAGCAAAAATTGACCACATCGATCACTCGTGCTAAAACCCAACTCCTGGTTCGTACGTGTGGCTTAGATTAGCCCATGCAACGTCACCAATCGTTCTCATCCTGTATGTGTCACTTTAATTCAATGAATAATACAGAGGTTGTAAATGTATCACAAATTATTTATTAAACTCAATATATTTCAGATCCCTTTATTGAAATTTCTGTTGTTTTGTGACGTCGTGAATTCGATCCCTGTGGAAATATTTATTTTTACTATTTACTCCGTCCTATGTATCACGAACACGTTTATAAGCCTCAGATGTTCATGTCGGATACGTGTCCGATGTTAATGTGAGCATTTTTTAAAATATATATTTTTTATTTTATTTTTTTATGCACATATAATGTAAGACGATAAATATTTTTAACTTTTTGATAAATGCGTATAAATTTTTTTGACAATATAAAATGAATTATGTATGTGGAGGATTTTTTTAAAAAAATATATAAACTATTAATGAAAATTTTACTAACTTTTATTAGTACGAGAAATATAATAATATTTTATCAAAATTAATATTTTTTATATATAATAAATATAGATTATTATATTAATAATATTATATTTTATTAGCGGTATTTATGTCGGGTTCGTGTCCTAATTTTTTGAAAGCTACCGAGTTGCCGTGTCTAAATCGTGTTGCATCCCGTGTTCCAGATCAGTGTCTGTGACGTCCAGGCATTATCGTAATTTTACCTTCAATCGAAACTTAATTTTCTTAAACTACCGTAAGTGAGTTCGACCTACCTTGGACTGTTGGACAGCACTCGATTACAAGACAAAACGTGAGAAATAGAGATAAGTATTAACTATAGAAAACTCTAGATTTTACGTCATTTACTTCATACTAAACAAATGGCAAAATCGAGAAAATTTCAGTCTTACTGCTATAAAAATAACCAGCAGGAAATAAATAATGTTTATTCGAAAGCTACTTCAATCTATGCTTCATTTTCGTTAAAACAAGCAGGCCCTTAACAGCAATTAGTTAAAATAAAGTACTCGACAAATTAAAATTTAGGAGCTTCTTTTAAGGCCCAAAAGCTGAAAAAGATATGAAAGGACATCAAATGTCAGACATAACCTAACGTTGTGGCCAGGTCCGGCCCGGTATTTGTTGAGCTAATTTGGCCCAACTTGATCGAACCCAGTCCAATGTTGTTCTTGTCCGGGCCAGATTGTGCGAGCTCAAATTGAAAAATCCGAGGCATCACAAGATCTTTGTTAAAGTACACAGATGCTAATGAGCTTAACAAAGTAAACCCTGATTGAGTTTTTGGTGTGGGCTTTTCATTTGGATTGGACTCGAGGGGTTTAGCAAAAGCTTTGGGTCAAATGTGGCCATTGTCATCTAAGGATTCGAGTGGCTCAAGCCAAATTAATTGTTGATGTTGATGTCACATAATTTGGGCTTAGGAGTGAAATATTTGAGTTAAGATGTTCTACATGGTCGCATTGTAATGAAAAATAAGTTGAAACAAATTAGTGAGTTCGTTCAGTCTGTTTGGATGTATGAATATTTTGCTTGGTATATCTCTTTTATTTAATAGGGCCAAGTAGGATTTATTTATGTTTTATACTCAGTATTTGGGTTTAGTCAAGTCCAAGCCACATAGGTAGATATGTTGGAGACCAAAGAGAAGCCTAGGGCGAAACCTCTTTTTTTTTTCCTTTTTCTAGCGGGATTCAATTACCGAATTTTTATGACAATTCTTCTGAATAACAACCAACTATTCTTAGCAGCGATTGAAGCGTTACTCACTTTTCAGCAAACAAAGCTCCAATATAGCCTTCACGCCACTTCGGATGTTAAACTTCACGTCACTTTGAATATAACTTGGCCCAACTTGTCCCCCTATCATAGGGCAGAATGCTTGCCCCTTTAAGGCCCTCCTAGTATCTGCGTTGCATGCGGGAATTTTAAGCTGTTAAAAATACGTAACAAATTTACTTAAAGGCGTCCAAAGACAGCGTCCACAGGTTTTGATCGATTGTAATTCGGCTCAACCAACCTTACACAAACTTCGAATATGGCTCAGCCCAAGCCAACCTCTCGCTATTTTGAACGTGACTCGGCCCAATCTGGCCTCATTTAAATCAACAAATATTCTTAGAGTCCGCAACCCTTGACAGATCACCTCGTGTTACGTTCATCTGCTGCAAGAATAACGCGCGGCGCGAGCGACAGCTCCAAACTCATCAAATCTTAGAGAGTAATAAAATTACAATACCCCTCTTGATGCCCAAAGAAGAGGAGATTCTTCTTCAACCCTAGCTTCTTTTTTATGCTCTACGCATTGTTGGGGAGGGTTTAATAATCTTCAATCATCATCCCAGAATAATTCTTTACTCAATTAGAGATAAGGATGCAGACACTTCCTTTTTTTCTCCTTCTTTCCTTCATTCCTTCATTCTTTTTGTTTTCTTTTCTTTCAATGACTTGAAACGACATTGTCGGTTCATCTCTTTCCACGATCCGATCCGATCCGATCCGGTCCGATCTCGCGTTCACACGTCATTGTTCGCAGTGGGCCCCATTTTGGACCGGTCAATAACCACTCCAACGCGGCTGCTGACGTCACGTTTCCACCCTCGTATCACGCCGCTCACTACTAAAAGATATAAATGAATTTATTATTATTATTATTGTGAATCCGGCTACTATACTATTGATAGTATCAAATTATTTATACTATCGAGTTTTCTGCCGTTAGATCTATCCTTCGATCATTTTCATCCGTTAGATTATACTATTCAACTAACTACCCACTTAACCCTAGGGGACCACTATTATCCTAACCACCTTTTATCCAACAGCCGAAAACTCGATATCACAAAATACTTAGTACTATCAGCAGAGTTTATTATTATTATTATTATTATTATTGAAAACTTTTAATACCATCGTGTGGTTTTATTTTCCTCTTTCCGTTACCCTTTTCGTTGATTTTTTCGTTAAATTAATGATAAAGTTAAAACAATAGAGTATTAAAGTAAAAATTTTGATAAACCACAGAATATTAGGGCTTATTTGGTTCATCTATTTTGGGTATGGAATGAGAATCGGTTTGATCAAATCCACTTAATTTTGTTTGGTTCGCATGAATCGGTTTGGGATTCCTATTCCGGACTGGAATGGGAATGACCCATTAGTCTTCAACTTGATTCCGGTCTTCTAGCCCGGATTGAGATTTCATTCCGGAAGCCCACTAAGTTCTCGAAGCCCATGTGACTATCTCACCTTCCTTCTCTTCACCCCTTTCTCATCAAAAAAAAAAAAAAACCTATCCTCTCTCAAAACCCTATCCCTAACCCACATCAATAAAAAATTTTAAAAATAAATTTGATATTTTTTTTGGAAAACTTATTAGAGAATAGTATTATATTTTTCATAAATTTTAAATAATATAAATTTATATTTGGGAGTAAAATTAGTATTATAGTATCCTATAATTTTTTTAATTTATACGAACCAAACAATGAAATGTGAATAACTCATTCCAATTCCCAATCTACAAATAAACCAAACGTCTTGAGAGAGTAGGCCATTCCAATTACCATTCCAATTCATTCCCATTCCATTATCCATTCCAATTCCACCCTTGAACCAAACAAGCCCTTAAAGTGAATATTCTATAAATTATAGATGGGGTGTCTGAAGTTTTTTGTATATGATTTAACAGAGAGTTAATAAAGATGCTTGCAGAAAGGAAAAAAAAAAATCACAGAGTATTAAGTGATACAGTTTAAACTATAAGGTGCTAAAATAAAAAAATGCAAAATCCACAAGTAATATTTGAAGTTTACCCTTATTATTATTATTGTTTTAATTGGTTTTTTGGAGCTACTATATCCTACTTTTACAAAAAAAGATTTCACCTTCGAACACAGCAGTCAGTAATTCTTTTTTCTTTTCTTTTTTTCAATCCTTACACCATAAAAAATAAACTTATAAGTTTATATAAAAATCGTTAAAAATTACTCATTAAAAGTGTTAGAGCATATATTAACTCTATTTCTAACATAAAATAACAAATTGTATAAAACTAACTTGATAGAAGCTTCTAAGGAGTCAATTGTAACGCCCCGACTTCCCAGGGGGTCACCCATCCTAGGACTACTCCCGTCCTAGCACGCTTAACTCTCTTAACCTCTTGGGCCTTGCCACCACCCAAAATGCTTAAGCCGGGTTAAGAGTTTAGCCCTATTATATTTTATATATAGGACTATCTGGGGTCTCACATCAATCATAGAGATTTATTTTATATTTTTTTGCAATTTAATTAGTGTCTTTTAATAAAGCTGTTAAATTTTGTCTAAAATTACAAATTAATTTGTTAATAGTAATATAGAAATTGACAAGAATAAAAAAAAAAAAAATAGCTCAATGATATCTAAAAAATAAATATAAGTTTAAAATATATAGTGTAGAATATAGCAAGTGAGAAAAACACTGTTAGTACTGAGTATCAGAGTGTCTTTTTTTTCTTTTTCTTTTTTTTTTTGAGAGAGAGATATCGTCATTTAAGGCTTCGTTTGAGATTGCGGGGAGATTGCGTTACGTGCGTTGAAAAAGTATGTTGGAAAAATACCCTGTTTGTTTTCGTACGTAATATTGCATTCCGCATATCGCGATGAGTCAGTTACGATATATTTTCTACGGTCCCACTGAAGAACGCAGAGGCATATCCCTATATGCTTTTTCCTCAACTCCATTTTATCTAATAGCGTTAGATAGATCTTAATACCAAACTAAGCCTAAGTTTTCTTTCTCTGTTTTGAAGTTCGTAGCAACGCCAAACACGTGTAACTCGGTGGGTGCGTGATTCAAATCCAGAAATTACAACTGGCTCGTGATTAAAAGTCTGTTTGTTGTCCAGATCTATCTGATCTGAGACTGGAGAAATTATCTGTAACATACCAGTTGTTCCACATCAGATGAAATTTTTTTTTTTATTAGAATATATAAGACCTATATGTTAATAATAATAATTAGATTTAAGTATTTTGAACCAGTGATTTGGGCCAATGAGTTACTAGCACGTCAAGTCGTTACAATTGGTATCAGAGCTGAATACCAACCGCAAGTGTTATATCAATAAATTTGGTAGAAGCCACACCTCTTCAACACGTAGGAGCCGAGTCTAAACAGGAAGAGTTTGTAACGTCCCACGACGAATTTATAACGCCCCAAGAATCTCTTAAGTATTTTGGGCCAATGATTTAAATCCAATGAATTATTATTGTTACCGGGTCGCACCCGCAACCCTGAATGGATAAAAAAAAAAAGCGACTGCACCAAGCTAGAAACTTCCTCGCGAAAAAGAAGAGTTTGTAAAAACTTCCTCGCGGAAAGGAAGAGTTTGTAACATCCCATGATGAGTTTCTAACGCCCCAATAGTCTCTTAAGTATTTTGGGTCAATAATTTAAATCCAACGAATTGTTATTGTTACCGAGTCGCGCCCGCAACCCTGAATGGATAAGAAAAGAGGCTTTTTTGCAAATAGCCCCCTGACAAATTTTATTTATAAAAATAGCCCCGTCCAAAAATTATTTGCAAAAATGGCCCTGCTCCTGCCACGCCAGCGCCACGTCAGCGCCACGCGGGCAGGGCGGGTCCAGGTATTTAAGTTGAACACGGTGAACTATTCACCGTGTTCAATACAAAATTTTTGTATTAGACACGGTGAATCATTTACCGTGTCCAATACAAATACCCCAACAATGACTAAATTGGATGTATTTGTATTAGACACGGTGAACCATTCACCGTGTTCAATTATTTGTATTGAACACGGTGAATGGTTCACCGTGTCCAATACAAATATTTCGATCTTAGCTATTTTGTATTGGACACGGTGAATCATTCACCGTGTCCAATACAAAAATTTTGTATTGAACACGGTGAATGGTTCACCGTATTCAACTTAACCATCTGGCCTAGTCCCGCCCGCGTGGTGCTGACGTGGCGCTTGCGTGGCGAGGCCAGAGCAATTTTTACAAATAAATTTTTAACATGGCCAATTTAAAAAAAAAAATTACAAGGAAACTATTTGCAAAAAAAAAGCCCTAAAAAAAGCGACTGCACCAAGCTAGAAACTTCCTCGAGAAAGGTACTTCATAAAAGCTCCTGTGAAATGTTGAACGTTCTAGTCAAAGGTACCAATCATAACTCTTGTTTCTTTCACACGAACGAGTTTGTTTTTGAGCGAGTTTTCAACCAACACCTGGCAAGAAAGATAATTAGTCCAAACAAGAACTGAAATTCCATCTTTTAAAGAAAGTTAGAATACTATTTATATATTCATGAAAATTTTCTGATGTTCTTATTTACCCTATTTAAAAGGCTAATGTAAAAAAAAATAAAAATAAAAAAAAATCCTTTTTAACGTTTCGAGTTTTTTCAAATATAACAATCGTTATATCTGTTTATTTATTATTTTATCTTTTCAAATATATTCTTTTACTGTCACCAACTTTTTTTATTTGTTCTTAAGTTTGAGATAAAAAACCGTATTTTGATTTTTTGCCTCTTCAAATATATCTTTCTACAGTTATAAACTTTATTTTATGTGTACTTAAGTTAAAGGCAAAAGAGGTATTTTGACTTTTTTAAATTTTGGTAGAAATTTTACTGGATTTAATTCGAGATGACTTAACGGAACAAACAACGAAAGCATTTTTGAATAACGAAGAAATGTACGAGAGATATGTTTGAAAATAAAAAATAGAAATATATAAAATATTTCAGATGTTTTGAAAAATATATGTATTTTATAAATGAATTTATTTGAAAATGTAAAACAAAAAGTTTTCGAACCTAAAACATCGGGTAGGTTTTATCAATCATGATCTTTGCTCTAGTATTAAAACTTGTTAGTTTGGTTTTAAACTTCTTTTTTATTTGAAAAACATTTATAGTTATTTATACACGAAAAAACAAATCGTTCAATATATAATGACATTAATCGTGAACAAATTAAACTAGAATTATAAGGACAAAAGAAACATTTTTTTTAACCTACAAAAGGTATATTCACTGTATTAACATAAATAAAGATTCATCATTACTTAAAATTGAGTTATTCAGTGATATCTGGTGTTTATTTAAGGGTGTCAAAGAGCCGAACACGAGCTAGCTCACGAGCTGGCCAATGAACAATAAGTTAAAAGGATTAGATATTGGATATATATGAAAAATAAATTTATAAAATGTTACCTATTAGACTTTGATCTAATTGTTAAAGTTTTATATATAAATGAGTCTTTTTATAATTGTGCTCGACTTAATATTTTTTTTGGGCTAAAAATCAAATATAATATATATATACATATATACATATAAATATATATAAATATAAATTAAATAAATTATATAAATATAAATATATATTCGAACTGTTATCGAGCCGAACACGAACCCTCCGTTCATTTCCACTTTAAGGGGGGAAAGAGAAAATGTTGTGACCTAACAACATTTTTCATAAATAAAATACAAAAATATATATTAATTAGGTCAACCTAAAAGAGACCAAATAATTAAAGGACAATTAGTTGCCCTTTTTGTACGGGAGAATGCGTTGAACCATGAACTAGATCATGTGTTGGCTTCATAAAATTAATGGCAATTGAATATTTGCACCTTCACCTATAAAATATTTCAAATACATCACGTTTCTATTTTTCCTTTTTTTTTGACATACAATATTAGCACCTTACGAATTATAGTTTAATTTGTTGGCTACACATCAATCATTGCCACAAAATTTGTTGTTTTTTTAGATAATTTGTGAGCAAAATTAGAATGAAATTAATTATGGCCAAGTTAAAAATTCATCTTGCTCATAAGATTGATAAGAATTAAAAATGTCTCAAACAAAGGGGTAAAAAAGAATCAGAATCAATCTAAAATTTTTTTCCATTTAGATTTACCGGTTATTACACTACAAGAGAATATATTATTGGTGGCAAAAATAATGTGGCGATAAATTTTGTCGCCACTATATAGTTACTTTTTGTGGCGATAAAAAAAATTTGCCACCGATTAGTTAAGTAAAAGTGGCAATGCTACTTTCGCCACTAAATGATTATTTTATCGCCACTATTTAGTTATTTACGGTGGCGACAAAAAGAATGGCCATCGATTAACTAACTTAAAGTGGCAATACTACTTTCGCCACTAAATAATTATTTTATTGCCACTAAATCAGTATTTATGGTGGCGATAAAAAATATTGCCACTAATTAATTAACTTAAAGTGACAATATTACTTTCGCCACTAAATGATTATTTTATCGCCATTATTTAGTTACCTATAGTGGCAATAAAAATTTTTGCCACCAATTAATTAACTTTAAGTGGCGATAGAAAAATTTTTCCACCAATTAGTTAACTTTAAGTGGCAATACTACTTTCGCCACTAAATGAATAATTTTTTACCACTATTTGGTTAGCGATAGTGATGATAAAAAAATTGGCGCATATTATTAATAAAATTAAATAAAAATAAAATATTTTAAACGTTTATATCAAAATAATATATAGTAAATGTGGAAAAACTGTAGTTGTTAAAAATTGAGGGTGAGAATGTACAGAGACACATTCAACTTCAGATCATTTTAAATTCAAGAGCTTTATTAATTAGTGTTTACCTATTAATTATTTTCATTTATTTTTAAAAAATTAATTAAATTTAACTTAAACTAATTAATTAATTAATTAATTACAAATTATTAATTAAATTAAATTTTAATTTTTAACTTTTAAAAATTAACTTATTAAATTTAAAAATTAAATTAAATTATTTAAAATTTAATTAAAATGACTAAATTTTAATCAAATTTAGTATCCAAACAAAAATTATATGATGTAAAAAATAATTATGCGGGCCGGTCCCGTTTCTCTCTCTCTAACGTGAATACGAGAGATGGCTCTTTGGACCCGTTCGCCACGTCACTCACCAGGTGATAGTGAGATGATGCAACTAATTTTTATTGGAGGGTCTAAAAGTGACACTGTAGACATCATGCAACTAATGTTTTCTACAATAGAAAATGAAAAAATTTTTGTCTCCTCGCACACACTGCCACGCTCCCTTTTTTAGAGCTTTCAAAATTTTTAAGTTTATTTTAGAGATTTAATATATGATTAAAATAAAATTTTAAGTTCATTTAATTAGAGCCTAACTGCTTTGTTAAAAACAAATTCCCTCAAACCCTCACACTCTCCCCTTACCCAAACCTCACACTCTCCCCACGCTTACCCCCTTCTCCTCGGCGAGCTCCTCGCCGACGAGGCCCCTTCTCCTCGGCGAGCTCCTCGCCGGCGAGCTCCTCGCCGGTGAGATCCTCGCCGGCGAGCTCATAGGCAACGAGCATCTCCCCGCCGATCCCTTTTACGACGAGCCCTTTAGCACGGATCTCCTCGCCGTTGATCTCCTCGTTGTCGTTCTCCTTGCCGGTGAGTCCTTCACCGCAGATCTCCTCGCCAACGAGTTTATCGCTACCGATCTCTTCGCCGCCAAGATTCTCATTGCCGATCTCCTTTCTGACGAGCTCTCCACAGTCCTGATCTCTAATCGACGAAAAATCTGTAAAAAAAAGGTCAGAAAAGCTAAATTTGGTTGTGAATTTTGATTTCTTTTTAAATTTGGTTGTGTATATAGTGCGAGATGGTGAATTTTGATGTTTGTTCTTGTAGGTTCTTTTTGTTTGTTTAATTGTTTTGTTTCTATTAACTGTTTCTATTAAAAAGCTCAATGATGCTAAGAATCTGGTTTTCATGAACACACTGGTCCATGATATAGTCTTATTTGCATGCTTATGTAAGTAGTTTGTTGCATTCACTGTGAGCTCTGGTCTCTCAAATTGTTCTTGTGATTTCTCGGAAATTGTAATTTGAACTATGTTTAATTAATAATCAACAAGAAAAGGCAAAATATCAGAAACTAAAGCCAACTCACCCTTGAGTATCACTAGCTGCAGTAATTAGATTAACATACACTGATTGTGCATTTGTATAGCTTTCATCAGCTGGACCTAACAGGTAGGTTGTTCATAGGCCATTTGAAAAGCTCAATAGTTGCAATTATACTCTATATATTCATGGATTTTTTTTTTTAGTCTAATTTGGTTCTTATTTTAAGTAATTTCGATCAATTTTGTTGGGATCTCTGCACGGTCATGCAATATAGCAAAGTGTTAATTAACCTGATTTGATTCATGTGAGATGTTGAGATCTCTTTGTTTGAGTGCATGAGGGTTTCCAAAACACAAAACGTAGATGTTCTAAAATCGGAATGTAAATTGTTATTATATGATCTATAAGCTTTAAATAATTCAACTTACCTGTGTCTCTATGTTTTAGTTTCTATGTTGTCAAAATAGCTAGTAAGGTTTTACTCTAGTAAATTGATGTATTAACTTTTGACAACTTTCTGATCGTAAATATATCGCGTTCAGTTGCTTTCAGGTGGAAGGCAGGATATTGATGTTGATGATCTTCGTCATGGACAACGACAACACAAGTCATGTTGGCCGTCTTCAATTGGTCTGATTTACCTTCATCCCTCCTGATACAGCAGGTAAGATACTCGCATTTTGTTAGGTGTATAATTTTATTTTGTTTGTCAGCTATCGAAAAATATTAGTGACAGTTTGTTATCTATGAAAAAAGCTTAACAAGATGGGCTTTGTGTTGTTGTAACTTTATTGTTGGTCTACCATATAACCATTTATAAACATCATCGAGCCAACTTTATTGTTGGGTCTACCAAAACAATTGTAATGTAAGTTCTGATAGAAGATCAGCTAATAACATCTCATTGTATATTATTACATAGGACTATTGTTAGCAGAAAAGTTGTAAATTAGACCAACAAGAATAAACTAATTAAATGAGGAGGACGAGAGAGAGATCCCTTAAGAAATCTGCTCACTTTCAGACCTTACGAACATATGATTAAATCACTTGAACAGTTTGCCAGTCAATTCTAGAAAACTACCAATTGAACTTCACAGCAACCCTAGGATCCTTAACTAACAATTTTCAATATATAGCATACTAGAAACAATTTTCTTCATATGCTAAGTATGAAAAATGAGTGCTTGTTTGCTAAGCTACAATCATAAGTGACTTATTTGTTATTCTTCATTAAATTTTTGTAGATTCTACTATAGTGAGGAAGAAGGGTCGGGTGACTAAAAATGTTAAGTGGTTTAAAAAGTTTAAGCCGGAGAGAAAGAGTGGCAGTAACGATCGATAGTGACTTAAGAAGAGCAGTGGCGGGTGATGTTGTACCTTTTATAACTGAAATGGGAGTGTTCTTCGGCAGTACACAGTATTGTCAAATAAAAGATGGAAGGAGGTGCCAAATCATATAAGGCAAAAGATGTTTGATGATTTACTTGTATGTAACACTATCACAAGTTAATACTAGTTGTGTCTTATTCAAGTTTTTATTATACTAAATTCTAACTTTTTATAACATCAAATGTGAAACAGGGAAAGTTTGATGGCATACAAGAGAAAAAGTGAATGTGTTTAGACCACCTCAAGAAGATGTACAGAGAATGGCGACATCGTCTGCATCGATATTATTTACGTTTTAAACAGTGACGAGGAAAGCTAACTAAGGTTCCAGAAAATGTCACAGATAATGATTGGAGATATTTGGTCAAAATATTTCGGTTCGGAGGAGTTTAAGGTAGATCTCAAAATTTCAATATAATAAGTAAATTTTTGCAATTATATTATACTTTTGACCAGTGTATGCTTCTTTTGTAGTATCTATCAGCTCGTAATAAAAACAATCGGGCCAAGCAAGAATTTCTACTATCAAGGGTAGAACATCATTTGTTAGGATTAGATATAATATGGTATGATTTGTTGCTTTTATTAATCATTTTATTTATCTAATTCATTATGTTATTTTTTGACTAATCATATACTTTTTGATAGAGGGACCCGTGACTCAAGCGGAGCCAAAAATGACAGACTATTGGAAAGCGACGCATTTACGACATAATGGAGATTGGATGGATGGTCGATCAAGGATGTTATGGTGATTATACTAATGTTATACTTGCTTATCTAGCTTATATTTATCTTGATACTAAATACATTATAATTAATGAGGAGACACTTGAGGATATTGAAAGAGCAGTTGCAAAGGCGGGGGACCTCTACTCACCCCTGAGGAGCAAATGTCTAAAGCTTGTGGGACACGTTCAGGGTATATTCGGGATTAGGTGTGCCTCGTCCTAGTTCGCGTAGAGGTGCAGAATTTAGAGAGGCTTATCAGCGAGAGGTTGAGGATTTGAGGGTGCATTAGAGCGTCAACAACAAGAGCGGAGAATCGAGAGCAACGTTTAAGGCTTGAAGCAGAGGAGCGCGAACATCGCTTAAGGCTTGAGGCAGAGGAGCGAGAGCGTATTTTAGATCGAGCAGAGGAGCGAGAATGTCGCTTACGATTAGAGCAGAGGAGAGGGAGCGCGAATACGCTCAGAAATGCGTTCAGAAATCTGTGCAGAATTTCAAGCTCAGTTGCAAATGATCATGGCGCATATTCCTGGACTGCAGAATGTGCATTTACATCATCAACATCAGATGGCTATCCTATCAGTATAAATACACTATTGCTTATATTAGTAAATTGAATTTAAGTTTTATTTATCGACTATCTAAATCTCTATTTTAACTGGTTGTAGATTCACAAAGAGGGGAAGGCCTCAACTAGCTCCTAGACAACCTTGCCAAGAAGTTTAAAAGTCATTGCAAGGTTTGCATTTTATTTGTTTCTTTGACACATAGATTTGTCCGTTTGTGTTCATAATAAGTCCATATGATTGGTGAACCACACTTCACTACTGGTGCTGTTTCTATTAACCATTTTAACTCTGAGCCACTGCCCCAATGTCAGCAGTACCCTGTTTTTCTACCAATTTTAAGAAATTTTTGTTTGGTTGTCTGTGCTCGACATGATATCGATGTTATTATCAATGTTGAGCCTTCTATTATATTAGTCGGCACAATCTAGCAAAGCCGGTATGGTTTGCATGTATCTTTCTATGTTGATAAAGCTGTGTTATCCGGGAACCTCCTGAAGTTCATCTTTTCCTTCCAGCCTAAGCGGCCTAAGAAGGTGAGAGTTCATATGCACTTGCGAAGAATGTAGAGAATTTACTGCCTTGACTTGTTTTTTCTGAACCTACTGAACCTCTCTTGCTGCCTTGACTTGTTTTCTTGTCAAGCAGAACTTTAAACACTCTTCATTGATGGTTCAGATCACTACAGTGGGAGGAGCATGCTTGTCGCTGCTCTCATGGACATAATTACTTCGAACTGTGATAGTAATGGAAAGCACTATGAAATAATTTTGAAGCACTCTATTAGTTCATTATTGACCTGTACTTTGGTCAATGTCTAGGTTTTTTAGTGTTGTTTTTTTTCATGATTTACTATTTACTTTTCGATTTGATTATTTGTTGATGTAGGGTTTATGATTTTTCGACAAGGACTTTTGCTAGTTGTTACTTATCTGACCTTCATTTTTTTCCTTCTTAATTTCTACAGTGTGTCGCATCACACCGATATAGGATCCATTTCTTAAATGGTAATTGAGATATTCTATGCTTAGTGAGCTTGGTTAGTTGGTCTTTATACTGTTAAATGCTCCAAAGCATTTTAGAATGTTACTTTTTCTTTTCATCAATATTCTTCTGTACTTGTCTATATTATAGTATAAATATGAAGGTCGTGTAGTATAAATAATATATATCACAGTTTGACAATTATCTATTTTGTTAATAATCAATAAAATTAAAATCAAAAAGGAACAAATGTTTGTGTATCCAACTATGCAAAAAATACTCCTACTTTTGTTGTATATTGTTTAATTTATATAATTTGCTTTTCTCTCTTTTGTTTGTTGCAGGAAATGAATTACTATTGAAATAGGAGCTGAAGCATTTTTTTTTATCGTTTTTTAAGTATTTTCTATTTCCAAAGTTGAGAGAGTAAGGAATAATGTTGAATTGTATATCGAATGTTATTACTCTATTGCTTTTAAATTGATTTTGCTGTTATTTTATTTTTAAGCTGTTGTGGATCAGAAGACAATTAGCCTTTTAAATTGTTGTTAAAAAAATAATTTTGTTTACTTTAATATTTTGTTTGTTATTTTGTATATGTTCTGTTTATAAAATATAAGCTGTATATTTTTATATTTAGTTTATTACATTTTTATTATTGGTGACCATTTATCGCACAGTTGGTGGCGACAAAATGTTGCCTTTTTATCTTCAACTAAGGTGGCGACTGTGATGGTTGCCACTTAAGGTAAATATTTGGTGGCAAAAATGTATTGCCACCGTATCTCCATAAAAGGTGGCGCCACGCTATCTTTAATAAAGCGGCGACTAATAGTTGCCACTAAAAGTCATATTTGGTGGCGACAAAATATCGCCACGCTATCTTTAATAAAGTGGCGACTAATAGTTGCCACTAAAAGTCATATTTGGTGCGACAAAATATCGCCACGCTATCTTTAATAAAGTGGCGACTAATAGTTGCCACTAAAAGTCATATTTAGTGGCGGTAAAATGTCGCCACGCTATTTTCATAAAGGTGGCGATTTTTCATCCTTCGCCACAATTTCATTTAGCGGCAACACTTTCGGTGGCAGCTTGTGGCGACTTTAAAAGTCGCCACCTTTTCAAAAGGTGGCAATTTTTCATATATATGGTGGCGACATTACTCGCCACCAATATATAATATTCTTGTAGTGAGGTAAAGAGGAGGAGGAGGGGGACCCGAATCCGCCGGGCGCGGGCCGAGAACCCCCCTGGGCGACCCGCACCCGCAGGGCGCGCGTCGCGCGCGCGTGGGGGGGGGNTTCAAATTGTAGGTCTAAAATTAATATTCAAGGTTAATTAGTAGATAATTTAATCCTAATTATTGTACACTAAGGTGCCAACCAATTTTTGGCTCTTTTTGAAACCATTTTCGGTGAAAGTGGATGGGACATTCGCTAAATTGATTTTATTCATATGAGGAGAATTTGAGATGGTCTACATCATGCACTTTATCTAATATATAATTAACCTCAAACACAAATAATTAACATTCGATGTGAAACTATTACAAGAGGTGTCGCAAGTGGCAAAGAGCTTGGTGGTTGGTACCCGATACCCAAGTTCGAATCCTAGTTGATTCACATTTCTAGCTAAGTTTATTTCTAAATGAAATAAATGAAACGGGTAGCGTGCTACCTATCTCTCAAAAAAAGAAAAAAGAAAAAAAAGAGAGCACTTTATCGGAAAACATGATAATGAAGAGTCGATCGAGTGTCTCTCATCTCTAATTAGTTCTTAATTTATCTTCTCTATATAAAAAAAAAAAATCGAAAAAATAATATGTGTATATAAGAAACTAGAGGATACAAAAAATGCTAAAATTAAAGGTACTAGTCATCTGAAGGACATGTCAAATTTCACATTTCATTTGAGGTATCATACAATTATGTAACGGAGATTTCAAATGTTTTATTCGTGAGGAATAATGTGAATTGAAAGACATAATTTTTGTCTTTTATTTCTTTGTGGGCCGGGAATAGGGTGGAAGTTTTGCGTTTAATTGGTCTGTATGTTGTGTTCATATGAATGTATTATGTGTTGTAATATCTGGTTTACTTTGTGTTATGACGCTGTGCGTGTATAGAATAGGCTCTGTCTGTATGAATCGAAAAATTTTTGACATGCGGCATGTCTGTTCTTACCTTAGTCAATTTTTTTGCGCACTTTGATTTAATAAACTGAGTCATTTTTGGAAAAAAAAAAATCACTTTCAAATTAGGCCTAGAACATGACAAATTAATTAAGATAGAGTTTAACAAATTTATAATTGAAAAAATTGTAATTAAAATTATAATAAATAAAAATTAAGATATCTCAAGTAAATACTACTTTTTGTTTTCAAGCTTCTGAGAGATTCTCCATAGATTTTTACATTTCTTTTTCGAAGAGCTCAGTTCAATGAAACTATTGCCTGCACCTGGTGTATCTGCAAACCTCATACACCACACACAAATTTTTTTTTTAAATTATTCATGTTTTAAAATAAAAAACCAATCAATAAATGCGATCTACACAATCTAAAGTATAAATATGCAACAAAAAAAAAATCACATATTTAAAGACCTATTACTAAACCATCAACCCATCAAAAAAATAATCGGCGGTGGATAATGGGGCTACATTTAATTTTTAAAAAGTTTCAAATTTAAGATTTTTTTATATTTAATCCTTTTAAAAAAACACAGAGCAAATGTGATAAATCTATTTTTTAAAAAATTTCGAGACCTCTATTATGGGTTTCTCTTTTTTTAAATTGTTTTTTAAGTTAATTTGTGCTGGTGCACGAGATGTACTTGTAGACCTGGCGCAGGGAATAATTCCTCCAAGGACCCAGCACGTTGCTGCCACGTCATTTCGAAGCTGCCGAAAATGCCGCGCAAAAAAAGTCTCCCAACGTGCGCCGGGCCCGCATCTGGAATGCTGATGACGTCATCTGAATACGTCATCAAAGTGACGTCATCTTAAAAATTTGTTTGTCGCCTAGCGCGCGCGGGGCCCTTCTCCCAATGTTGCTTCCCCTCCTCTTTCCTTTTTTTTCCCCCCCTTTTTTCTTTTTCCTTTTTTTGTTTATTTATCCACTTGTCTACAAATTAAGCCCTACACCTCCCATTCCCCCTCACCCCCAACTCCTCATTGAGAGAGAGAGAGAGAGAGAGAGAGAGATAGAGAGAGAGAGGAGAGTGAGAGTTTGAGAGGAAATTTGGGTAAAAGCTATGGAGGAGACCGCGATCGATGAGCTCACCAGAGGGCGGGAATCAACTATCCGCCTCGAGCAATTTCTCCAAAAGACGTTGCCCCCCGAGGCCCAAGGGCCGAACTCTACGTTTGCGGGGCTGATTGGGGAGATTCTTGGCTCGTTCGACAAAGCGCTCAGTAATTTAGATTCTGAAGGGCGGAGATCTGGGGCTCTCCTCGATCGAAGAAGTGAGAATTTTGGAGGAAAGAAGACGATCCGATCTGGTCGTAAGGGTGGCTACAGAAGAAGGTAGAGAAAAAAAAAAATACTCATCTGTGTGTAGAGAGATTAAATTTCAATGATTTAAATTAAGTTTCTTGATTAAGAAATTAATTATGGTGTATATTGTAGGGCTCATCCTTATTCGTGCACACAACAAAGGAAAAGGACAACCGATGATGGGTATACTTGGAGGAAGTATGGACAAAAGGTTATCTTCAGTGCAAAGCATCCAAGGTAATGAGATTAATTAATTTTACTCAATTCTTTTTAATTTATTTTTTATCCTTAATTTTTGGGTTCTTATTTATCTCTATTTTTGTACCCCCTTAATTATTCTAAGAAAGAGGATTCTATTTTGTTCGTGACATGACTTGGTAATTTCTTCAAATTTTAATTTGCACTACATAACACATGCTTTTTATTAATCCTAAATTAATCTTAACACCAAGTAGTAATTAAGTTTATCTCGAGATTTCTACATATGTAACATGTTATTTTTTTTGCATTAATGTAACAGGAGCTACTACAGGTGCACCTACAAGTATGACAAAGGTTGCCAAGCTACAAGACAAGTCCAGCGATCGGAGGACGACCCGACCATGTACGAGATCACCTACATCGGCGAGCACACATGTAGAGATCTCCCTGACTCTTCGATCATCATCAACTTCGACGGGACCGCCGCGACGAATAACAGCAATCAACCCCAAAAGGTGGAGTACTTTGATGAAGAAGTCATAAGCAAACTCGTCATGACCGGATTTTCGTCCTCAGAGAACCTAGTGCTACAAGATTTAATGGTGTCTATGCCGAAGGTAGAGATCGCGAGCTGTGGATCGGAGAGCACCTCGGATTTGCAATCCCCGTGTGGCAGTTTCGATATGGAGTTCGATGAACAGCTATTCGATTTCGATGACATCTATTCTCAGTTTCGAGCATATCCGGATTTAGAGACTATGTAGAGTTGTCGACTATATATGTTAGGTCTCACTCGAGCTTCTGCTTGAAAAGGATAGGGGGGGAGTTTCAATTTACCGCTTTTTTGTGTGATGTATAAGTTCAGAAGCAAAATCAGTGGTTAGATATATAGGTGTGCTATTTGGGATCTTGCTAATTAGATGTTTGTTGTACTAAATCTATTTTACATCAATTTGATGAAAATACATATAGCTTTAGAATATACAACATGTACACTATAGCTAGCACCGCGACGAAATTGGGAACCTTGGGTTTAGGGGCGGCAATAGCCTATGTCTGCCTTGTTTTAGGGGCCAGATTGGGCGGAGTCATATTCGAAATGGCGGGACCGTGAGAGGCCGGGTAGGGCTGAGTCATGTTCGAAGTGGCGTGAGGCTAGTCGGGCGGAGTCACAATCGAGACCTATGGACGAGCTTTTGGGATTAATAGTACTTAGCGCCAACGATCCAACAAACACCTATATGAATCTATTCAAAATTGATTCAACCAGTTTCAAACGATCAGCGAATAACCGACCCTAATCTGACTTAGCTTGGTCGCAAATATCCCGGTGATGCTACCCTGATAAAGTTGATGCGGATCAAACCTAGCTAAAGCCAATCTAAAAAATATTAAGGTTGATGGTTTCTAATCACAAACCAATTCGGCGTAACCGATCCGACTGGGTCGAGTCGATTTGAGTAGCTCGTTAGGTTTAGACCAAGATTAATTGCTGTCCTAATCGAGTCTATCACTTTCTTTCTCTATCAATGCTCCCCTATCTAATCCCTATTATATTCTCTCTCCAAGGGGTTATTATCGATGA
>NW_017890806.1:0-5564 GCF_001540865.1 Ananas comosus | reverse complement strand
TATATATATATATATATATATATATATATATATATATATATATATATATATATATTTTATATAGAATTAAAAGCCCACAGTGAGAACTATATGCTATCCCATTAGAATATATACATGCTTCCACTATCTACCAATAAATGTCCTAAGCTTTATCTAAGAGATCACACTCATAGATAAGATTCCATTTCGATCTCTAGAATAATGATGCTTACGCAGGCCTAAACCCGCATTGAGAGAGAAAAAGTATGAGGACGGAAAAAGAGAGATGCGCAAAGAACCAATTTTCAACAAAAAGCAAAATATTATTAATCAATTCTAAAAATTCTGATTACATTAATCAAACGCCACGCTATATTTATATAGAGGCGATACCCAAATCCTACGGGACGAAGAGAATAAATTCTAATATATCTATAAACCTGATTAGATTAGAAATAATCAAATAATCGAACTCAAAATAAAAAAAAAATACAAAACTTTTCGGAAATAACCTACAAATGAAAAAACGGAGACCGAAACAATTGAATTTGGGTCTTAAACTTGGCCGGAATGACTTCGTGATTTGACACATAGATCTCGAAAAGTATTTTATGTTTCTCGTATCGATTGTTAAAATTATTGAACTCAACGAAACTTTCGGCTCAGCTTAGTTGAGTGGCGTTTTTTTAAAAACTTTAACACTAAATTGGTCGCACCTGATGCAATTTCTTTCATATTATATAATCATATTATTGACCCCACAAAAACAATGATGTTTGTGTAATTTTCGTGCACTAATTTAAGCTAACTTTGTTTGAAACAGTCAAAATGCATGGGGTGAAAAAGAGAGTGAGAATGGAAGAAAAAAAGAGCCCGAATAGATAGAGGAGAGAGAAATTTAGGTTTGGTCCCCATTGAAGTAACACATCACTAACCTATATATCCTATATATTATGTGTTATTAGGAACCGATTCACCAATAAAAAATTAGAGTTTGCTAATGTCGGCTAGGATAGTAAAAGATTCCTAGCTTTAATAAAAAAAAAAAAAAGTGTCTTATATATGCTCTTTACAATTTTTTTAAAAAAAATGTAATCAAAAGGTATATATGCTATATATATAACACCTTGTTCAAACTCAAGGGGAATGGAAATTAATAAGCTCTATTCTCAAAAAATCAGGCCAAATTAAGAAATTTATCAACTTTTTGTAGTGATTATTACTCTCTTTATTGAGCTAGTTTGTGAAATAGCTAGTATTTTCTTTTTTGAAAAAAAAATGTTATTTCACAAACTCATAGAGGAACATGCTTAATATTACGCCTCCTATTGTATTGTTGCTTATATATATTTTATTTTCACAAATGGAAATTCAATGTGCTTAGATGCCTCATGGGTAGGTACTTTTTTTTTTCTTTTTTTTGAGGAAAAAAGGATAGCATTGTTATCTGATTGGTTCATTTGTTTTTTTAAAAAAAAAAACTTAGCTAGAAATATAAAGTTACTAAGCTTCAAATTCAAGACCATAAAACACTAATCATCTAGCCTTTTACCACTTGTATAAGAGTGTGAATAGATATTTTTATTTTGATACATATTATTAACTAGTTTATAACGCATTCTGCTAGAGGTCAAGAGACTTCTTCTTTACATATGTACGCAAAATGGTAAAAAAAAAAAAAAAAAAACTACTACTAATTTTTTTTTGTTTCTTGCTTCCAAAATAGCTCTTTCATCTATGCACTTTGATAAATTATATGAAATAACTATTTCTCTCTAAAAGATTAAGCTATTAGAGAACGTGTTTTGATACCCCTTACATCTAAACTTCAGGTCTTTTGATATGTCTGGAATGTTGTCTTAAATTAATTAAATAAAAAAAATTAAATAAGACCTAGATATCTGATAGAATTCAAGCTCTTTTCCTGATATAATGTTAATTCAATTATATAAAATAATTATTTATTTCTAAAAGCTAAGGACGTCGTTTTCAGAGAACAACAGTTATTTTATATTCTTTAGCACATTAATTGCAAATGCTCCGCCATCATTAATTCCTAACTACATGCTATATCACATATTATTTGTATTTAGTAGGAATTAAATGAAGAGAAAACAACAATACTCAATTATTAAAAATCATGGGACAAACTATAAAACCTTAACCAAATCACAATTAATTAATCCATTATAGAACTTGTGGACATTATTATTCCTAGAAGGCACTGGAGGGTGTGCATGATATCCTGCATCTACATCACCGAAAGCAGAAGAGAATATTCCTCAACATATTCTTCTTTTTATTTAATTACTAATTTTTTTTTATGAATTCAAGGCTCCCTCCAACATTATTATCCTCATTTAGAATCATTAATTATAGTTATTATATAATTGTGCTCATGTACTTTTAAAAGTACTAAGACATTGGCGCTTATTAGTTTTTTGTCCTTAAATTAATGAATGTGCTGTTAGGATAATAGTGATCTTCTAGAGTTAAGTGGACAGGTGGTTAAATAATATAATTTAATGGACGAAAATAATCAAAAAAATAGATCTAACGGCAAAAACCTTAAATGAGGCTACTATACTATCTATAATACCAGAGCTTCGGTACTATAGTCTTGTTTTTTATTTTATGGTATTCAAATTAACTATCCACACCGTCAAATATAATTTAGAGTATATAAAGTTCTTAGTAATAAAATTTTAATTTTTTTCAATATTATTTACTTAGTAAATAAATCAAATTTTTTTCGACATCGTTTACATAGTAAATAGATCATGTCAAAATAAACAGTGAAAATTGAATAATTTTTAAAATTTGAGAATAGGGCTTTTAAACTTTTAAATTCAAGATCAAGGCTGTTGTTCTTGATCTTGATCTAGATGGTTTAAAGTATTTTCTGTTAAAATTTGAATAAATTTATATTCTTCTATACCGTTAAACTACAAACTTACCATAATAATCATTAAAAATTGACGAGTTTGAAATGATTTTATCATAAAGTAAATTATATCAAAAAAATATAAAATTTTATTTTTAAAAATTTTAAATATTCTAAATCAATTTTAACAGTATGAATCTATAATTTAAACACTCTAAAATCGAAAACGAAATTATAGCTAGTACCGGAAGCCTGATACTATGGATAATATAGAATCCTAACTCCAGCTTTATATATATATATATATATATATATATATATATATATANTGGTGAAGTGAGAAGAGGAGAAGGAGAAGTGGCCATATAAGCCTTCTCTTGTAACAAAATCCAGCTAGGCCCCCCAAAAAGTCAAATTTACAACAGCCCGGACTGGGCAGTTTCCGCCCAGAGGGACCGGTCTCTCGCCAGCAGGGACCGGTCTCTCGCTGCGAACCCGAAAATCCAGCGTTCGGGAACCGGTCTCTCCCTGCGCGGGACCGGTCTCTCACTGCGAGAACGCGCTCGGGAACCGGTCTCGCCTGCCAGGGACCGGTTGCCTCAGAGTTGCCGTAGCACTGCTCACTGGGGAAACCGGTCTCTCCTTCAGGGGACCGGTCCCCGAGAGTAAAAACTCTCAGAACTTGTCCAAAACTCTCGAGATCGAACTTTTAGACCGGTATACCATCGACGGCCCTCCACCAAGTGTGGAAAAGTTCGGAATACATCCAAACACTCGAACCTCGCAATTTGCAAAGGTCCAGTGTGTTACACACACTCCCAAGCAGCCACCCGTGCAGCAGCTAAGATTCGTTTCGATGGCGATGGACTACCAACCACCTGTTTTCGGTTAAATCCCATTACCAGTTCATAACAGACGGCGAATGTAGAGATTGGTGGAATCAGCATATCTGGACCTTGAAGATACCAACCAAAATTAAGATATTCATCTGGACGTTGCTTCGAAAGAGACTACTCACTACTGACAGGCTGCTCACCAGAGGCATGTCCGTAGATCCGCTCTGTGTGCTATGTGGGGTCCTCCCGAAAAGCTGTGATCATCTCTTCGCTAACTGTATCTATGTTTGCTTCCTCCTACTCTCTATAGTGGACCTCGATGCTTTTCCTAATTCCACGAGAGCGACGTGCGAGCTTTGGACCAAAGTATCGGAAACTCGTGACGCTGTGAAGAAATTCAAAGGCTTAACTCACCTGGCGGCGACCTGGTGGGTAATCTGGTCAGATAGAAATTCTGTCATCTTTTGAGACGCACCTCCAAACGCAGTCCAATCGGTTGTACGCATCAACAGTATGATTTGTGACTGGAGTATACTGACCCGACCTCACTCTTCACCTAGCTAAACCCCTCACCCTCTCTTTTCTGTTCTCACCTTTTTTCTTTTGTTCCTTTCCTTTATCTCTGTTTTCTTCTTTTGCCGTTTTTGGAGGCCTTTGTTGCTTCCATCCTATATGTAACGACCCAACCCACTGGCAATAATAACTCGTTGGGCCCAGCCAACAGCCTAAAATGCTTAAGCCCAGTTATTATTACTAGTGTCTAAGTTTTTTATAAACCCAATGACAACCCCATTCCCATCCGATGTGGGACTATTGGGTTGTCACAAACTCCCCCCGTTAAGGCCCTGACGTCCTCGTCAGTCCAATCACACACAGCCCAAGATCACCAGGCGATGTGAGACTCGTCTCGCTAGCCTGTCATCCAGACCCTGGCTCAGCCGAGACTCGCCACACATGTCCAGCTGGTGAACCGGTTCTGATACCAAATGTAACGACCCAGCCCACTGGCAATAATAACTCGTTGGGCCCAGCCAACAGCCCAAAATGCTTAAGCCCAGTTATTATTACTAGTGTCTAAGTTTCTTATAAACCCAATGACAACCCCATTCCCATCCGATGTGGGACTATTGGGGTATCACACTATACGCTTAATTCATCCCGCTTTATGAATGAAGCAGGTAGCTTGCTACCTTTTTCTAAAAAAAAAAAAGAGTATTCTAGCTCAACTCTCTCTCTCTCTCTCTCTCTCTCTCTCTCTCTCTCTCTCTCTCTCTCTCTCTCTCTCTCTCTATATATATATATATATATATATATATATATATGCCATGGCTACTATACTATTATGAGTATTGGAGCCCTTGTACTCATAAGTTGTTTTCAATGATGGAGCTTCTGAATCGACGATCCACTCCGTAAAATATGATCTAGAGTATTTGAAACTTCTAGAAAATAAATTTCGTAAATTTTTTAAATCATAATAAAGTCCATCAAGTGTGCATAAAATGAAGGGTCAAAATCGAACGACGTCCTAAAAAAGGATGATCGGATCCTTCAATTCAAGATCGGAGTTATTGATCTTTATCTATGTAGTGAATAGAATTTTCTATCAAAAATTCAACAAATTCTGATTCCTTTACATCGTTAAACTAGCAAGTATCTCATACCGGCCGTTAAAAATTGTCAAATTTCTGACCTCTTGATCGTAAGGTAAATGATGTCGAAAAATTATAAATTTTGATTTCTATAAATTTTAAATGTTGTAAATAACATTTATCGGTGTGGATCGTCCATTCGGAAGCTCTATCATCGAAAACAACTTATGAGTACGAGGGTGATCGTACTCATAATAGTATAGTAGCCGGACC
>NW_017890805.1:32835-34234 GCF_001540865.1 Ananas comosus | reverse complement strand
GCCCAAAATGCTTAAGCCCAGTTATTATTACTAGTGTCTAAGTCTCTTATAAACCCAATGACAACCCTATTCCTATCCGATGTGGGATTATTGGGGTGTCACAGACTCCCCCCGTTAAGGCCCTGACGTCCTCGTCAGTCCAAACACACACAGCCCAAGATCACCAGGCTATGTGAGACTCGTCTCGCTAGCCCGTCATCCAGACCCTGGCTCAGCCGAGACTCGCCACATATGTCCAGCTGGTGAACCTGGCTCTGATACCACTTTAATCTGTCACGCTCCGGGGTCCCTTTTAGTTTAAAAGGTAGTGGAAAAGCGTCTGAAATTTTTTTTTTCAAAATCTAACCCCAGAGTGTGCCAGATCCGCCACAAATACAGGAGTTTCACTGTTCACACGGACAGAGTCTCCCCTGTATTTGCACGGCGTCGCACAAGTACAAGAGTTCAATCATACAATAACCACAACCAGATGAATATACAAACAACCGCAGATATACATTCATACACCATTCACCACATATTCACAAATATACATTCGCTATTTGAATATAAATCCACATCTATCGGTTAAAATATTTCCAACCACAGAAACAGGTTTTGAAATACTAAGATACAAAATCCACAGAAAACCTTTTGAAAACTGTTCCCTACACAGGAACTTTTAACTTTTCAAAACGCTACCACGAGGGGTAGAAAACCATTTCCATTTCAAGAAAACACAAATTCCTTTATTGCCTTCCAAAACCAACTGAAAACTCAGATATCCGAATAGTAAAATAAAAACTGAACCATAATATGTCTAAGCTGGTTATTTATTAAATCATGAAGAGTAAGGGTAGATAAACCAAACCACGGGGCGGAAAGCTCTATCGTATGCTAGACCCGTACCTCACCAGCTGTCTCACTCGGACCGGCTACGTCACCTGTAAAGGGGGCGGGGGGTGAGAACATGTAAACATGTCTCCCCTCCCAGTGGGTACCGCAAGCCGAAGAAGGCGAGGGGTACTCACTAGTCACGGAGAACTAGATAGATATAAGAGCTGGTAGGTGAAGATGCTGATAAGTAAGGAGCTAACAAGTATAGATGCAGGTAAATAAAACAGTAGCTACAATAAACAGATAAGGATGTACTGAAAATAAACACTACAGCTACTGTATGCATGCGTCAACTGACGATAAGCTCAAAAGTACCCAATCTCGCTGCCCTATTGGTCCGAAGACCTCAGGCCCATGCCACACTGCTCAACCTGTACCTGACCCTCGCAATGAAGCCCCTGGGTCAGAAGCATATACTCTCGCAATAAAGCCCCTGGGCTCACGGGTTGGCAATCCAACCACTTTTCTGGAAAAGAACACCCTCTTGCGGTGGATCAGACCGCTGGTGTTCGTGAAATGCGTA
>NW_017890805.1:20854-32810 GCF_001540865.1 Ananas comosus | reverse complement strand
GCCGGCGGCCGGGAGGCGGGCGGTCCGGCCGGAGGAGGGAGCACTCGGTCCAGGAGGTCCGGGGAGGGTGCTGGCCGGTGGCGGGCGGCAACCGGTGGCGCGGCGGCTGAGATCGACCCTTCACACTTTCTCTCGGGTTTGATCTCCCCGGCGGCGCGGCGGCGGCCGGAGGAGGTTGGGGCGGCGACGGTTCGGCGCCGAAGGTCGAGGGGAAGGCCGTGCACCCTACGGTGGCCGGCGGCAGCACTCGGGAGTGGCGCTGCTCCAAGGTCGGCCCGCACAGGTCTGGGCGGCTGCGGGGGTTCCCAGCGGCGGCCGGCGGTCGTGCGGGGACGACGGGGGAAGCACGCCGGAGGTCACCGGGGTCGGCTGGGAGACGGCGCGGCCGAAGGAAGGTGGTGGCAGCGCCCGCAGCTCGAGGTTGGCCCGGCTCGGCCTGGGCTCACCCCGGGCTGACCGCAGGGAGCAGGGGTGGCTCCGACGGCGCTCGAGGGTGGCCGGGGCCGGCGGGGGAGGACGCCGGAGAAAAGCCTCGGCCAGGGGAGGGTGGAGCTCGGCTTTGATGCTTTCCCGAGCACAACAAACAAAAAAAAATGTGGCAGGTCGGGCTAGGGGAGAGCTGAGAGGTGGCCGGGGTGACCTTTCCGGCGGCCGGAGTTGAACGCCGGCGGCCGGGGCATGCGCACAAGTTGGGCAGGGTGGAAGTGGGGCGGTTAGGGTTTTCTAGATGATCGTGGCAGCCAAAACAACACTGGAAAACCCTAGATGCCCTTTTTATACATGGTGCCACTTTGCGAGGAACCCCTCCAAAGTCTACTATTTACACTCTAGCCCCTGCCAACGAGTGGATTACGCATACAGGTCCCTCGACATTCAAATTCGTGCAAGATCGCGCATAAAATATTGGACGTTTCCGCGAATAATCGATCTTGCCAACTTGACCTCTCAGCGGACATTTCACGATTCCCGAAGATCCGTCCGTCGGATTTCCGAACGGATTGCGCCAGCGCGTTCAGCACGACTGGGGCATCGAATCTAGCATTTTATTTCGTCTGATTTGGTCTCCCATCAGCGACGAAACCTGCCCTCTCAATCTCCACCCATAAACCACTTATATAGACAACTATATGAAAAAAACCATTAAACCCCTTTTTCTCGAAATCCGTGCAGCCAATTCCAATTCCGTCAGTGCCATTGGGTCCAGGATAGTCGAGCGGTTGAAAATGAGCTATTGGAAGGCTAAATTCGGAGTCCGATACACGTCGAAAGTCCACTCTACTCCGCGGCCTCTCCGGAAAACCGGAGTTACTATTCACTTAAGTCGAACTTCCGGGTCGCGTAACTTCTCCGTTTTANGGGCAGGGAGAAGGTGGGGCGGCTAGGGCAGCTGGGGATGATTAGGGTTAGGGTTTCCTTGGCTGAACCCTAAAACCTCACTTTATATCATATGTATAATTATAGAAAACCCCTCCTAGTCCAGTACCTTTTTTACTAAGCCCCCTGCCAACATGTGGATTATCCGTATAGGTCCCTCGACATTCGAATTCGCGCAAGACCGCGCATAAAATATTGGACCTTTTCGCGATTAATCGATTTTGCCAACTTGACCTCTCAGCGGACTTTTCACGATTCCCGAAGATCCGTCCGTCGGATTTCCGAACGGATTGCGCCAGCGCGTTCAGCACAACTGGGGCATCGAATCTAGCATTTTACTTTGTCCGATTTGGTCTCCGATCAGCCTCGAAACCAGCCCTCTTTGTTTCCACCCATATAACCATTTATATTAATATATGTAATTTCCATTAAACCCCTTTTTCTCGACAACTGTGCATCAGAACCTAATTCTGTCAGTGCCATTGGGTCCAGAATGGTCGAGCCGTTCGAAACAAGCTATTGAAGTCCTATATTCGGAGTTTCACGTGCACCAGAACTCTTCTCTAATCATCGGCTCATCCGGAAAACCGGAGTTACTATTCACTTAAGTCATCGGTTTGGGTCGCGTAACTTCTCCGTTTTAACTCGTTTTCTCCTGAAATTTGACGAGTACTTTAGTAATTATATTACACACAAAAACATCGTCAACCAAGGGTTTAATTTTATTTATCAAAAGCTTCAGTTATTGCATCATTCCCCCCTTACAAAAAGTTTCGTCCCCGAAACTTAAATTAAACATCCCCCGTAAACAAATGCGGATAACTCTCCCGCATAGAAGACTCAAGCTCCCAAGTAGCCTCACGCTCCTCGTGATTTGCCCACTGAAACTTTACATAAGGAATGCTCCTGTTCCGTAACTGTTTCACCTCACGTGCCAAAATCCTCAACGGAGCCTCATCATAGCTCAGATCCTCTCGTAGCTGAATAGACGTCGGACTGATGACGTGAGACGGATCTGGAATGTAGTTCCGAAGCATGGACACGTGAAAGACATTGTACACACGGGCGAGACTTGGAGGAAGAGCCAATCTGTACGCCACTGGACCAACGCACTCTAGGATCTCAAACGGTCCCACAAACCGAGGACTAAGCTTGTTCCGCAAACCAAACCGCTTGATCCCCCTGGAAGGCGACACCTTGAGCAGCACATGCTCACCGACCTGAAACTCTAGGTCACGCCTCCGCTGATCCGCGTAGCTCTTCTGTCGACTCTGTGCAGTCTGAAGCCGCTCTCTCGCAATGCGGATCTTTGCCTCCGCATCCTCCACTAAGTCTGGCCCGATCAACCGGCGTTCCCCGACGTCATCCCAACAGATAGGAGATCGACATCGACGCCCATATAAAGCCTCGTACGGTGCCATCCCGATGCTCGCCTGGTAGCTGTTATTATAGGCGAACTCCACTAGTGGTAGATATCGAAACCATCCATCGCCGTAATCCAGGACACAGGCGCGAAGCATGTCCTCAAGAGTCTGGATGACTCGCTCTGATTGCCCGTCACTCTGGGGATGGAATGCTGTACTGAAGTTCAGCTTCGTTCCCATAGCCTGCTGTAGACTCCTCCAAAAGTGGGAAACGAAGCGAGTGTCCCGATCAGATACAATCGACACTGGCACACCATGAAGCCGGACAATCTCGTCAATATACAACTGTGCCAGTCGATCACGGGACCACGTCGTGTGCATCGGCAGGAAGTGAGCCGATTTCGTCAGCCGATCCACTACAACCCAGATCGCATCATGCCCTCGCTGTGATCGAGGCAATCCAGTGACGAAATCCATAGTGATCTGCTCCCACTTCCAAACGGGGATCGGAAGTGGTTGCAGCTTCCCTGCCGGTCGCTGGTGCTCGGCTTTTATCTGCTGACAAATCAAGCATCGAGCCACGTGCTGAGCCACATCTAGCTTCATCCCAGGCCACCAGAAATTCTGTTTTAGGTCGCGGTACATCTTGGTTCCTCCTGGGTGAACTGTGTAAGGGGATCGATGCGCCTCGGATAGGATGTCGCTTCTCAGCTCCGTGTCACTAGGCACGCACCACCTACCTCTGAAACGCAAGGATCCATCGGTGTGGATAGTGAAGTCCCCGTCCTTGCCCTGCTCGATCTCCGCCCGCACTTTCTGTAAGTACGGGTCACTCTGCTGTCCGAGTGTAATCCGCTCTGTCAGGGTAGGCTGTACCACCAGAGACATCAACTGGGCCGTAACTCCTGTGGAAACAACCTCGATCTCAAGACGGCGAAACTCTTCTACCAGACGATCCTGGCTCGTGATCATGAAGGTCAACTCTCCCGAAGGCTGTTTCCGGCTCAAGGCATCCGCTACTGTATTCGCCTTTCCCGGATGATACTGTATGGTGAGATCGTAGTCCTTCAAGAGCTCGAGCCAACGCCTCTGCCTGAGGTTCAACTCCTTCTGAGTGAAGAGGTACTTCAGGCTCTGATGATCAGTGAACACCTCGCAGTGTGCCCCATATAGATAGTGTCTCCACAGCTTAAGGGCAAACACCACTGCTGCAAGCTCCAAATCGTGAGTTGGATAATTCTTTTCATACGGCTTTAGCTGACGAGAGGCGTAAGCAATGACCCGATCCTGCTGCATAAGCACGCACCCCAAACCGACCCGTGAGGCATCACAATAGACCACAAAGTCCTCACCAGGCCGCGGCAGAGTCAGAACGGGTGCGCGGGTCAGTCGATCCTTCAGCTCGTCGAAGCTCTGCTGGCACTGCTCAGTCCACTGAAATCGTTCCCCTTTTCTGGTAAGCTTGTTCAGCGGTGCGGCGATCTTGGAGAAGCCCTCGACAAATCGCCGATAATAACCCGCCAATCCCAGGAAACTCCTGACTTCTGTCACTGATGTCGGCTCAGGCCACTCGACCACTGAGGCTATTTTCTTCGGATCCACTGTAATGCCCGATGGAGTCACAATATGCCCCAAGAAAGATACCTCACGAAGCCAGAATTCGCACTTATTGAGCTTAGCATATAACTTGTGCTCTCGGAGTATCTGCAGTACTCGCCGGAGATGATCCTCGTGCTCCTCATCACTCCGCGAGTAGATCAGGATATCGTCAATAAATACCACGACAAACTGATCCAAGTACGCCCGAAAGACCCTATTCATCATATCCATGAAGGCTGCCGGGGCATTAGTAAGCCCGAAAGGCATCACCGTGAACTCGTAGTGGCCGTAACGAGTTCGAAAAGCGGTCTTCGGCACGTCTTCAGCCCGGATCTTAAGCTGATGGTACCCTGACTGAAGGTCAATCTTTGAAAATATCGACGATCCCTGAAGCTGATCGAAGAGATCGTCGATTCGGGGCAGTGGATATTTGTTCTTCACGGTGACCTTGTTGAGCTCCCTATAGTCGATGCAAAGTCGTAGACTACCGTCCTTCTTTTTGACGAAGAGAACTGGGGCACCCCAGGGAGACACACTGGGTCGGATAAATCCTCTCTCCAAGAGATCCTCGAGCTGAGCCTTCAGCTCTTTCAGCTCAGCGAAGGCCATGCGATAGGGGGCCTTCGAAATCGGTGCTGTGCCCGGAACTAGCTCGATGAAGAACTCGATTTCTCGGTCCGGGGGCATCCCGGAAGTTCGGCTGGAAACACTTCCGGAAAATCCCGGACAACTGGAATCTCCTCCAAGGCTGGTGCAGCCCGATGGGTGACATCCACGGAAGTCAAAAAGGCCACATATCCGGCATTTATAAGCCTCTTAACTCTAGCAGAAGAGATAGACGCGGCGAAGTAAGAGCTCTTACACGCTCGATAGACGAATACTTCTTCACCGGGCCAAATAAATGTCACCGTCCTCCGCTCGCAGTCGATAGTAGCGCGGTGCCTGGTGAACCAGTCCATCCCAAGCACCACGTCAAACTTCTTCATTGGAAGTACCACCAGGTTCGCCAGAAAACTTCGATTATCCAAGACGACAGGATATGATAGGATGCACCGATCAGCTAATAGATCACCTCCGGGCGTGTCAACACGGAGCGGCATATCTAGTGGACGCGAGGGAATACCATGCTCACATGCAAATGAATGCGAAATGAATGAGTGCGATGCTCCAGTATCGAATATAGCTCTAGCACGAGTGATGGAGAGGGTGACAATACCTGCAAGGACGTCGCCACCAGTGTTGCCCTCGTGCTGAGTCAGGGCGAAGACCCGTCCACCAGATGCCTGGCGCGCCCCCTCATTTTGACGTGAGGAAGAGGGACGCCCAAACGGTGCAGCTGCGCTGGAAGCGCCGCGGTCCTGTCGGAATGCTGCTGGGGAGGAAGCGGCGCTCTGCGTCAGTGCACCACTCATCGGGCACTGCGCCTGTCGATGGCCCTGCTGACCACAGCGAAAACAGTGGCCTCTCCTCTGCGGGCAGTCTGTCACCCTGTGTGATTTCCCGCAGATGACGCACGACCGTCCTTGTAAGGTATCGGACTTCTAAAATCATGAAGTTACGGTGTACGTTTGGCTGGAAGACCATTTGAAAGGCTCCGGTGAAGTTCGGTGAGGTCCGGAAGCATTCGGGCGTTTCGGTGTGCGTAGGCGCTAAAACGGAGCCGAAAGGCTATGTTGGGCCGTGAGCTAAATCCGGCATTAGCGTGGATGAAAAGATGATGAAAACATGTTTGGAAACATGTTTGGAGAGTCTCGGTTCGATTTGAAACGAATCGGAGGTCAAACGAGCGAAAACGGGCGAAAACGGAGAAGAAACGGTGAAAAAGGTTGAAATTTGGCTAAGTCCTTGAGGCTGAGTTCTGGACCTTCGGGGACCGGTCTCTCACCGCAAGGACCGGTCTCTCAGGGACCAGTCTCTCACCGCAAGGACCGGTCCCCGAGCGCGAAAATGCCCATTTTGGGCTGTTGCGAGAGATGCTTTGTTGAGGGGCTTTTATGCAATTTTGCACTAATGAGAGTGTATAGAGAGGGTTCTTTCTCTCTTTCTCTCATTTCCCTCACTCCAACACCACCTCTCTCTCTCTCTAAACGTGAAGAAGAAGAAGAAGAAGAAAGAGGAGAAGAGAAGGAAGGAAAAGGAGGAAAAAGGAGAGGAGAAGGAGAGGATCCTCACCACCATCATCACCTTCTTCTTCCTCTCACCATTAGAGCAAGCTTAGCAAGGTAAGCTTCAAACCCTACAATGGTAGATCTCTAGGGTTTGATCCTAATGCNTCCCCAGATCGCTCCGAGGCCTCCTTTGCAGCTCGAACCTCGGTAGACTCGCTCTGGATGACGAGGGCTCGGTCCAAGCACTCGTCAAATGTCATCGTGCCGTGAGAAGCCAGCAGCATCCTGATGTTTGGTCTCAAGCCTCTCGCGAAGACTCTCGCCTTGTGGCGCTCGTCTCGGATGACGAAGGGAATCAGCTCCACAATGCGAGAGAAGTCCCGCTCGTACTCAGCTACGGTACGGCTCCCCTGCTGAAGACGTTCTAGCTCGCGCTCCAGCTCCAATTTTGAGTTGTCCCGAAAGAATTGCTCGTGGAGGAGTCTCCGGAACTCCCCCCAGGATGGGAAGACGTTGCCCAGTTTGAGCGATAGATGTCGGCGCCACCAAGAGCTTGCGTCCCCGTCCAGAAAGTGGGCGGCCAAGGGGACGCGGTCCAGCTCATCGATGAATAAGTCTTCAAGTAGTTTCTCCATGTCGGTCAGCCAGCGTTCGAGAACTCCATTCTCTTCCTTCTTTCCCGCGTATCTCGGCGGGTCGAACTTCCTGAACTCGATCAGCTTCATACGCATACGGGCGCCCTCCGCTGCTGGGGTATCCGCACCCCCAGCTGGAACCGTCGTGGTGGTCGTCGTCGTCCTCGGGACGGTCGGAGGGACCGCCTGTGCAGGCGCCACCTGAGGGGCAGCTGTCTCAGGAACCGGCGGCGTCGGGGGTGGTACCGAGGGAACAGCAGCTGCAGCGTGCTGCTGTAAAAGCTGCTGGAGCTGCTGAACCGCCACTACAACAAAAGTACTTTTTAGTGGCGACTTTTTGGTGGCGACAGAGAATGTCGCCACTAATGCAAATAATATGGTGGCGACATTTATTTGTCGCCGCTAATGCATAGAAAATGGTGGCGACAATTATTTGTCGCCGCCAATGCACAGAAAATGGTGGCGACTTTTATTTGTCGCCGCCAATGTATATAAAATAGTGGCGACATACAAGAGTCGCCACTGAAACGGAATATATAGCGGCGACAGTTTGTCGCCGGTAAAGAAATAGAGTTTTAGTGGCGATATTTGTCGCCGCGATATATCCTTATAAAGCGCGCTAGAACTTCCCTCCATTTTTTTCCAGCACTCACCAACCCATTATCTCTTCAAAATGACAATTTTACCCTCACTTGTTTAATGTCTATTACATAAGCTCTGGGGACTTTATTGTCTTTTAACATATAAAAAGAAATGTAATGAAATTACAGCTGTATACACCATCTACTCTTTCTCTCTCAGCCTCACTTGTTTACCCATCTTCATCGTCCCCTCCGCCTCCGCCAACTGTGGCTCCAGCACCCCTCATCGTCTCGTCCTCCCCTGCTGGCGCCAACAGTTGCTTCGCCGTGGGCCACCTCCCTTGCGGCTCCAGCACCCCTGCGGGCGCTACAAACGTGCGCCGCCTCGTGGAGGTGCTTCGCCTCCCCACCCGCTGCGGCAACCACATCGCTGCCCTCCACGTCCGCAACCCCCTCGCCGCCTCCACCCTCCTCTACTCCCACGGCAACGCCGCCGACCTCGGCCACATGTACGACCTCTTCCTCGAGCTCAGCATCCACCTCCGGCGTCAACGTCCTCGGGTATGCCAACAAACCCCCGCACCCCACTACTTTATCTCTTTCAAAAAAAAAGGGTTTGCCCTAACTTCTCACCGCTGCGGCCCTGCTTCCGACCCCTCCTCCTCCCTCTCTTCCCTTTCGGCAGCTCGCCGAACGCCATCGGAAGCCCTACTCTTCAGAAATCGAAGATCAAAGATCGGGTTTTTCACTTTTCAGAAATCAAAACCCTCCTCGTCGCCTCTTCCTCTTCCTCTTCCGCTTCCGCTATCTAACGATAGATCAGTAATCGGGTGGTTCTTTACAAACCAGGTACGATTTGAGTTTTCATTCTTCAAAGCAAAAGTTGGAAGCTTTTAGTCCATTCTCTGTTAAGCTTAAAATTTTAGGTTTCTCAAGGTTGCCCTATTGCAGATTTATAATAAGATCTTTCTCTCAGTTGATAACTTTAAATCAGATTTTGATCGTGATTAGAATATATTGTGATCTAATTTTGTCCAGACTTTTGGTGTCTATTGTCTTACAATTGAAGTTTACCATGCAAGGAATGCACAGTTGGGCCATTTCCAATTTCGAAAAAGATGGGAAATTTTCTTTTATGTTCTTAGAAACTGTTTGTGACTAATTCATTCCTAATCACATCCCATCATATTATTTTGTTCCTCAATTTGTTCTTGTTACAACCTCTTATCCTGTTTTTTTTTTTTTTTTTCTTTACATTTTTGTTTCAGTTACATGCTCCACATCCTTAGCATACCCAAGGTCTTGTATGATAGGGTCCTTTTTGCAGCTCCCATCAGCTTAAGATTGTTGTTGTTGTTGTTGTTTTTTTTTTTATGGTTTAAACTTTTAAGCCTGTTTGGTCTCTCTATAACGCTATTGCAAAAACTTCAAATGTAGAGCTTTCAGAAAGTTCGTAAATTTTTGAATCTATTCGCTAAATTTACTTAATTAGTTTAATTTTGTAGCTCTTTATTCTTATATTCTTAAAAAATATGAGTATTTATGCTAAAAGCATAAATCTTGAGAGGAAAAAAACTTAATTTAATAGCCGAATTTTTTATCCCGAATTTTTAATTGGTGAACGTATAATATCCGTATAAATTACGTATCCGAAAAATTGGCGAATCCGTTTTTTAGCCTTTTTTTCAACGAATTTAAAAATGAGAAAGCGAATTATATCCGAATTATATCCGTACCGAATTTTTGCCAAATCTGAATTAACTAACTATGCTACAAACCCTAGATCGCTCATCCTTGATATCTTCTTGACGACGGTGAACCCTAATCTCTTGCAACTGGGGAGCAGGAACAAGAGGAAGTAGATCCTAATTCTTGCTCTGTAGGTTTTAAATTGAATTGATCCCTTACTTAACTGGAATCTCAATATCATCAAGTCATAGCACCGAAAGACTTTCTTGAAATGCTTTGCTTTTCGACCCAGTTTTGGCCCAAATTCACTCACTTAGGCCCCCAAATTTGCAATTTAGTTCTTTTTATTATATTTAAAAGAAAGTTTTGTGTCGTTTTTTTTTTTTTTTTGTTCTGAATTAGGTTGGAATTCTACAATATCGAGGTCAGGATTCTACTATGTTCTGATTTTGTTCTTTTTCCTATTTTTGATAGGTTTAAGTGAATGCCTTTATATAAAGGCCTACTAGCTGGGTTTTCATAAAGGAAATCTTTTTCTAATAACTGATTGTTGTTTTAGAAGAAAACTCTTCTGCCTCTCGCATCCGTCCTTGTGCTTATTCTGTTTCCGACACACAGTGAGTGCTGCATCGCGAAATTTAATCAAATGGGTGTTTCTTGATTTTCTTCCATGTAATTGTCTGAGCCCAACTTTTATATGTATCCTAATGGCACATCATCTACATCAATATGCCCACTATTGCAACAAAAGATTTACGAGTTGTATCATCACTTCAGTAGAGACTTAATGCACATTGAGGGAGTTGGCAACAAATGTTCCTCGAATGCAAGCCTTTGCGTTTGCTGCTCACGCACATATAAGAGTACATTAAGCTCAAGCTGAATGAAGCTATGCTTGTTTAATAATTGAACTCTCTAATTGTTAGATTACAATTAGAGATCATGTGGTTCAAATTCATATAGTGCTTAACTGAGCACAGCATTTATTACATCAAAGTAAAATTAATTAAATACTTCTTTATTTTCCACACCTAAGTGATTATTATTATTATTTGTACACTAGAGATCATAGCAAAACATTATCACATACTTAATTTGTTAAACTTTTCTTTATTTTTTTATCTTCATTGTTAAGATAAACCCTAACCTCCACCACAGGAAAAGTTCTCGCCGACAATTTGAGTCTAAGGGTGCAGCAACTCACGAATGGATCCAAATTGATGCTAATCGCTTCTCAAGGCTTGCATCAAGGGGTAAATTTCTCCAACTATTGCTAATCCGGACACTAACACTATAGGTTTTGTTACAGATTTAAGTTTTATTATCAATTAAATGCAGTGAACTCATCGGCTTTGTATTCAAAAATGCAGTTACCAATAGCATCATGAATGCAGTGAACACATCTGAAACAAATTGATGAATGCAGTGAACACATCATGAATGCTTTGAAATGTTTGATGAATGCAGTTACCAATAGCATCATGAATGCAGTGAACATCTGTGCAGAATGCGTGTCTATGGCTGATTTCGTGTTCATCTGTGCCATGTAATTCTTTGTACTCACGGCTTGTTTTTCTAGTCTAGAGCTTGTGCAGAATGCTGTTTGAGTTGTACTCAATCGCATATTTCAGCTCCTTTTGATACTAACCTCGATGCTTTTGTTTGATTAACTCTAGTGTATTTTGAGGTTTTAAATCATAACTTTTCTTTTTACTGCATTTATCGCATTAACTACTTGCCAAGTCATATGTTCTTGAGGACAATTTCCCTATAGATAAGTCAATTGCATTAAGAATCTTTTTATCTTATTGCAATTTCTGAAATATGTGGTTCATTTTCCTCCTAGAATTATTAGCCTCACTGAGCACACTAATTATAAATTGCGGATCGATAGGAAGCACAGTGGTTTGTTTTATTAGTTTCTGATCAATGCATTATAGGGCTCCAAAGCAGGCTTTTGCAGTATATAAGATTGCCAGAAGGGCTATAATACACTTTAATCTAGTGGAATATTGGAGAGAGATGACATAAGTAGCAATGCATTCTAGAACACAGCCATCATATAAATTTGGGAAAATGAAGTCTCAAAGTTACTCAGTTTCTTTATTACTCTTAATGCTCAATATTTGGTTACATAAACTGAATTAATGTCGGTTTCTATTTGTTATATAGTTCATAGCCAACATTGTTATCTACGTACTTGGCCTATTTATTCTTATATTATTTTCGTTATCAATTCAGGGATCAACAAATGTTGAAAAGCTAATTTTTCTTTATTTTTATTTGCAGATTTATAAGAGGTGGCGACGAAAAATATTTTGGCAAGTCATTGGCGATGTATTGAATCGGCATGTAAGAATTTAGACATATTTTGACAACTTTACATTTGATAGCAAGTGGATATGACAAAAACACTATTATTGTGTTTTATTTTTTGGTTGTGTTGGGTGATTGTATTAGATGACAATGCAGTGATACTCTAACATACATGGTTCTTGTGAGACAATTTAAATTACTTAGTTTGATTCAGTCTTACTTATGTTGTCCCAAACTTGTAGATGATTAGTTCTTTCAACTTCTTTCAACTTCTTTCTATAAATCTTCTT
>NW_017890805.1:18340-20350 GCF_001540865.1 Ananas comosus | reverse complement strand
GCGCATTTGTCGGCCGATAAATCTTGTATCATGTGACGAGTAGATGTGATTGGGTAGCTGACGGGGTGACTTTATGTAGAATCTTCGTCTATGAGTGGGACCAATCGGCGTAGATGCTTCCTGCAAAAATGATCAATCATGAAAAATTAAGTTGGAATAATGAAGGGTAGAAAAAGGATAAAGTAAATGCACATTGGTCTCAAACTTGAGAGCGTTGAGTGGCTATTTCTGGTAAATTTTTTTTGGTTCAAACATTGAAAAATTATTGCAATGAAGTCCTTTGCCCATCTAGTTGTAGTAATATTATTATTATCGCTAATTATTCTTGATCAGATGAATTTTAGAAGCCATATCCTCATTTTAAAATTATTCATTTTTATTGTCTCGTTTTAACACTGATATAGTTATACTAAATAAGCAATGTGAAAGGTGGAGGTGTATATGGTTTTCAGAGCAGTTCAAATATCCTAGATTGATTTTAACATTTTGGATACATTGATCTTTTAGCTCTATAGTCAAAACAAGACTGTAATATTGCAATTCTTGGTTAATATATATGCTGGTATATACTAAAATAATACATGTAATTTTATATATATTTATATTTATATATATATATATATATTATTATATATCTTGCGCTATAATACTATTCGATATACAAATTGTTGGTGCTATTCGAGTTTTTTGCTTGTGAGATTACCCTTTTGTCATTTTCACCATTAGATCAATAGTATTCAACCATACCAACTACTTACCCATAGAGACCATTATCATCAACTGGTGAGAAATTATCTCCTAAATTGCAATCTACTTCATCCAAGCTGACAAGAAACATACCTGGTGCTATGGGTATTATCATAATAGTAGCAGACATAATCTTCAATGTAATATAGAATTGAGCTCCTATACTTTTAAAAGTACAAAGTCATTGGTGTCAAAAAGTTTTCAACTTTAGATTTAAGGAATGTATGGGTCGCAATGAATAGTGGTACTCTAGGGTTGAATGGTTAGTTTGGTTTGCAATAGTATAGCGTTTAATAGATAAAAATGGTCAAGAGAGCATATCTAACGATCAAAAATTATAAGCAGCATTGCTCGCTGTACCTTTTACAGAATCCATAGGTCGAAAACCTATATATATAAGTATATATATATATATATTTATATATATATATATATATATATATATATATAGTCCGGCTACTATACTCTTATAAGTATAGAGCTCTTCGTACTTATAAGTTGTTTTCGATAATAGAGCTTCCGAATCGACGATTCATGACGTTAAGCATTATGTAGAGCATTTAAAATTTCTAGAAATTAAATTTCATAATTTTTCGACATCATTTACCTTATGATCAAAAGCTCACAAAATTGACAATTTTGTACGGCTGGTATGAGATATTTGCTAGTTTAACGGTGAAAAAGAATCGGAATAAGTTGAATTTTTGATAGAAAATTCTATACACTACCTAAATAAAGATCAATAACTCCGATCTTAAATTGAAGGATCTGATCATCCATTTTTAGGATGCCGTTTGATTTTAACCGTTCATTTTATACCTGCTTGATAGACTTTATTATGATTTCGAAAAATTACAAAATTTATTTTCTATAAGTTTCAAATACTTTAGATTATGTTTAACGGTATGGATCGTCGATTCGAAAAGCCCAACATCGGAAACAAATTATAAGTATGAAAGGCTCTATACTCATAAGAGTATAGTAGCCCTACTCTATATATATATATGTAGAGAGAGAGAGAGAGAGAGAGAGAGAGAAAGAGAGAGAGAGCTAGGCTCCTATGCTTTCGAAAGTACGGGAGCCTCCGTACTTGTAAGTTATTTTCGATGATGGGACGTCCTATTCGGCGATCGATTCCATTAGACATGATCTACGCTATTGGAACTATCTAGAAACCAAATTTCATAATTTTTTGACTTCGTTTGTCTAGTGAACGAGTAGCCTCAAAATGAACGGCTGAAAATAAAAATCTCATAAAAAATA
>NW_017890805.1:5728-16486 GCF_001540865.1 Ananas comosus | reverse complement strand
ATATATATATATATATAGGCTAATATACTATTAATAGCACAAAGTCATTGGTGCTACAAAGTTTTTGGTCATTGGATTAAGAGATGTGCGGTTAGGATGATATGGGCCCCCTAGGATTGAGTGGGTGGTTGCTTGAATAGTATAATCTAACGGGTGAAAATGATCAAAAGGGTAGATCTAACGGCGGAAAACTTGATAGCACCGAGTGCTTCGTGCTATTAATAGCATAGTAGCCGGACTCTCTCTCTCTCTCTCTCTCTCTCTCTCTCTCTCTCTCTCTTTTTCTCTCTCTCTCTCTCTCTCTCTATATATATATATATATATAGGTCTATCTAGGATGCTTTTGTAAGCACCAACGTGTTGGTATTATAGTTTCTTAAAAACTTGGATCTAGCCTGGCGACCCTTAGATCATGCACACTAGAAAGCCTCATTACTAGCCACTATTGTTGACTTTTGATCCAATGATCAAAATTTTTTAAAATTTGGTTTTTAATAATTTCAAATGCTTTAAAGCATTTCTAACAGCTCCTATCTCAAATCCAATGCTCTAAAATTAATTTTGGGGAGAAAAAATTTGGACCCAAAAAATCTTTTAAAATATTTATACAAAACAGCATGAAATTCTTAGCAACAGTAAATCTACTTTACCTTCTTTATACTGATTGTAATGAAGTACTGTGAGCCGTTGTAGACAGAAACAGGTTCAACAACATCTCCTGGTGTAAGTATATCCGAATTAACCAGTACAAAGCCGTTGCATATAAGGTTAAAGCAACCGGTCGATTTATAGCCATCCAACTATATCCACAGAAAGAAAATATTTTGCATCACAAAATATGATATGCTTAATAGATGAAACAAGTGTAACACTTACAGTCCAAGTTGTGTAAAAATGCAGCTTGCTGTCTTTATATTCTTCCGGGTACATCTGACATATCATAATATTCAAGACATTTGCAAATTTAGAAGGTAAAATTATTCTTGAGAGTAGAATATATATCGTATAACATTTATACAGAAAAAAAATTGAGGGGATCAAGAGAAAATTCAGGAGATATTGTTGCACTTGTTGATGCTGATCTATGAGTAACTATGGCAACTTATATTTTGTGAAAAATAATATTTTTGTTATATCTAATATATTAATTATAAAAAATTGTCTGTTTAGTCACTTTGATCTATGGTTTAGGGCTTTTTCACTTTAGGATTTTGTGGTTTAAATCGTTAAATCAGTGAAAAAGTTAAAACCATAGTTTACTAAAGTGAAAATTTTGTAACCTACAGTGTACCAAAGTGAATATTTAATAAGCCATAATGGGAGTATGAAGTTCTTTTATATGTTTTAATGGAGGTGGTAACGAAAAGGGAAAAATGAGATCGCATAATATTACAATAAGAAAGCACTAAACCATAGCGTGACATTAGAAGTTTTCTTTAAAAAATGGAAAAGGTAAAGGGTTCAAAACTACTTGTCAGTGCAGAATAATTTACTTAGGCGGTGTTTGGTTGTCTGTAAAACTACTCTGAAAATTTTTTTCGCTTGAAAATTGGTTTTCCCTTGTTTGGTTACTCGTAAAAAAAAGTTGCCAGAAAAAAATTTTTACGGATTCTGCGTAAAAAACAAAGTTTTTGTTTTCCGCCCACAGCGGGCGGAAAACGAAAACTTGATCCCAAAAGGCGCGGCTCACAGCGTTGAAAAAATCACGGTCCACGAGAAAACCTGATTCTCGTGGACCGCATGAGTGGTCCAACTGTGGACCACTCACCCACTTTTTCTCTCTCATATATATATATATATATATATATATAGTGCGGCTAGGATGCTTATAGAAGCACAGAGGGCTCCATGCTTCCACTTTATTTTCGATGTTCGGACTTTCGAATCGACGATCGGCTCCGTTAGACTTGATCTAGAGTATTTGAAGTATCTAGAAAATAAATTTTGTGATTTTTCCATATCATTTGCCTAGTAATCGAAGTGGCTCAAAATCAACGGCTGAAAATAAAAATCTTACAAAATATGATGATATGACATTAAAATTTTAGATCAAAGTTATTGATCTTTCTAGGTTATTAATATATTTAACATTATAATAACATTATTACATCATTATGTTTAATATATTTAGAGATATTATAAATAATTACAAATTTACAAATAAATATTTATATATATATAATATATATATATATTTTAATAATATATATATATATAATATATATATATATATATATTATATATATTGGCTTTGGTATGCTTATGAAGCACGGGAGCCCCGTGCTTTCCAAATTGTTTTCGATGTTCGGACTTACGAATCGACGATCGGCCTCGTGTAGAGTTGATCTAGAGTATTGTGAATATCTAGAAAATAAATTTGTGATTTTTCCGATATCACTTGCCTAGATCGAAGGCGCTCAACAATCAATAATTTTAATGGTCGTGGTAAGCCGGGTTGCCAAGTTTACGGTGTAGAAATATCCAAATCACATGAAATTTTGATAAGAAAATTTTTAATATATAAACAAGATCAATTAACTTTGATCTAAAATTTTAAATATCAATATCATTTATGTTTTTGTAAGATTTTTTATTTTTTAGCCGTTGATTTTGACCACTTCGATTACTTAGGCAAATGATATGGAATAAATCACAAAATTTATTTATCTATGATACTTCAAATACCTCTAGATCAAGTCTAACGGAAGCCGATCGTCGATCATCGAGTCCGAAACATCGAAAATAAAGGTGGAAGCACTGGAGCCCTCTTGGCTTCTATAGCATCCTAGCCGCCACTATATATATATATATATATTATATTATGAGAGAAGAAAAAGTGGGTGAGTGAGTTCCACAGTTGGACCACTCTGCGGATCCACGAGAATCAGGTTTTCTCGTGGACCGTGATTTTTCAACCTGTGAGCCCGCCTTTTGGCGATCAAGTTTCGTTTTCCGCCGTGTGGGCGGAAAACAAAAACTTTGTTTTATTACGCAGAATCCAGTAAAAATTTTTTTCTGGCAACTTTTTTTTGACGCGAGTAACCAAACAACGGGAAAACCAATTTTCAAGCGAAAAAAAATTTTCAGAGTAGTATTTACAGACAACGCAAACACCGCTAATTGCTAAGATATATTCTCACTGACAGTAGTTTTTTGAACCCTTTACCTTTTCCCATTTTTAAAGAAAACTTCTAATGTCACGCATATGGTTTAGTGCTTTCTATTGTAAATATTATGCCGATCTCATTTTTCCCTTTTCGTTTACTCACCTATTTAAAACATATAAAAACTTCATACTCCTCATATATGGCTTATTAAAATTCACTTTGGTAACACTGTGTAGGTTACAATTTTTCACTTTAGTAAACTATGGTTTTAATTTTTTCACTGATTAACGATTTAAACCAACAAAAATCCTAAAGGAAAAAAGCCTAAACCATAGATCAAATGACTAAACAGACAATTTTTTATAATTTAATATATTAGATATAACAAAAATATTATTTTTTCACAAAATATAAGTCGTAGTTACTCATAGACTCAGCATCAAACAAGTCAACAAGTATCTCCTTGATTTTCTCTTGACTCCCCTCATTTTTCTGTATAAATGCTTATACGATATATATTCTACTCTCAAGAATAATTTTACCTTCTAAATTTGCAAATGTCATTGAATATTATGATATGTCAGATGTACCCGGAAGAACTATAAAGACAGCAAGCTGCATTTTTACACAACTTGGACTGTAGAGTGTTACACTTGTTTCATATATTAAGCATTATCATATTTGTGAGGGCAAAATATTTTCTTTCTGTGGGATAATAGTTGGCATGGCTATCAAATCGACCGGTTGCTTTTAACATTATATGCAACGGCTTTATGTACGTGGTTGAATCGGTTATACTACACCAGGAGATGTTGTTGAACCTGTCTGTCGTACAACGGCTCACAGCTCCTTCATACAATCAGTATAAAGAAGGTAAAGTAATTTACTGTGCTAAGAATTTCATGCTGTTTTGTAATAAATATTTTAAAAGATTTTTGGGTCCAATTTTTTCTCCCCAAAATTAAATTTAGTAGGCATTGGATTTGAGATAGAGTGTTAGAAATCTTTAAGCATTTGAAATTATAAAAACCAAATTTTAAAAATTTTGCATCATTGGATCATAAAGTCAAACAATATGTGGCTAGTAATTGAGGCTTCTAGTGTGCATATCTAAGGCGTCGCCGGCTAGATCCAAGTTTTTAAAGAAACTTAATACCAACACCGTGCGTGCTTACAAAAGATCCTAGATAGACCTATTATATAATATATATTATGAGAGAGGAGATGAGAAGACGGAAAAAGAGAGAGAGAAGAGATGAGAGAGAGGAGAGAGAGAGAGAGAAGAGTCCGGCTACTATGCTATTAATTAGCACGAAGCACCGGTTGCCTATAAGTTTTCCGCCGTTAGATATACCCTTATTTGATCATTTCACCGTTGATTATAACTATTCCAGCAACCACCCACTCAATCCTAGGGCGGCCCATATCATCCATAACCGACATCTCTTAATCCAATGACCAAAAACTTTTAGGCACGCAGATGACTTTGTGCTATTAATAGTATATTAGCTATATATATATATATATAGTAGGGCTAGATATTACTTTTACAAGTATCACCCAAGTGAATACTTGGTTGTTTAGCCCTTGGATTGGCAGAGATGTGAGGTGAGATGATGGTGTGTAGTGTGTGTTTAGGTGGAATAATAGTGTTTGATCAAGGACTACTTGCTAATAAAAAAGTAATCCAATGGCTAAAAACGTCGATAGCCCAAACATGGAGATGATACTGTGAAAGATATCCATAGTATCAACTCTCTCTCTCTATATATATATATTAATATATATATATATTAGAGAGGGAGCGGAGCAGGAGATAGAAGAGAGAAAGAGAGAGAGAGAGAGCAGAGAGAGCAGAGGAGTGAGTGAGTGGCTGTTGTGCTCTTAACCGTCGTGCTCTTAGAGCAACTCCTGGCTATTACAACATCCACACTCCATCTAGATAGATCGGACATGATGAGATTTCAATTCGCCTTTTTACTGAAAACCCACTATTAGATGGGGTTTAAAGTTAACAGATTTTTCTCTCTCTCTTTTCTTCTCTTTTCTTTTTTCTTTTCTCTTTGTGTGCTATTGGAGCACGGAGGTCCGTGCTCCTAACGGTCGTTTTCGATGAATGGAGCTTCGAATTGACCGATCGGTTTCCTTAGACTGATTAGTGTATTTGAGTTTTTAGAATAATTTTTGGATTTTTGATATCATTATACCTAGTGATCAGCAAGGATTTAAAATCAATAATTTTTAATGGTTGATATCGGGTCGATGTTCAAGTTTAACGGTGTTCGTTGTTAGAAAGCATTCAAATCAATGATCGAAATTTTTTGATATAAACATTCTTCTATACAATCCATACAACCAAGTATCAAATATTTCTGATCGAAAATTTTAGTTCGGATATTCACCACCTTTTTATAGAATTTTTATTTTCAGCCATTAAAATTATCTTGATTTTGAATCATTTCGATTGCTATGTAAATTTATATCAAAATTCTAAAAAATATTTTTTCTAGAAACTTCAAATATGCTAGATCAAGGTACTAACGGAGCCGATCAGTCGATTACTGAAATTCATCATCGAAAAATTGGCTTCGGAGCACGGAGCCTCCGGTGCCTCTGAAGAGCCCACAGGCAGTCCTGCTTCTCTCTCTCTCTTTCTCTCTCTCTCTCTCTCTCGTCTCTCTATATATATATATATTATATATATATAGCAGAAGAGAGGAGTGAGAGAGAGAGAGAGAGAGAGAGAGGAGTTGCGGCTACTATGCTATTATAGACGAAGCATGTGGTGCTACCAAGTTTTTCCGCCGTTAGATCTACCCTTTTGGATCAGCTTTTCACCCTTAGATTATAATTTATTCAACAACCATCCTATCAACCCTTAGAGAGCCCACCATCATCCTAACTGCACATTTAATCAATGTCGCGAAAAACTGGTACACCAATGACTTGTGCTAGTAATAGTATCATTAGCCTAGTTCATATATATATATATATATATGTAATATATATATATGGGCTAATGGCTATATAGTATAATATATATAATGTATATATATATTGTTATGTATATCTATTACTATATATATGATATATATATATTATACATATATATATATTATATATATATATATATATAGTCCATCTACTATCGTTCGAAGAGTACCGGGACCTCCGTGCTTGAATAAGTTGTTCTTCGATGAAGATATCCGATTCGACGATCGTTCTCGTTAGGTTATAATCTATCATATTGCGAACTATCTAGAAACAATTTATAATTTTGACATAATTTACTAAGCGATCAAAAGGTTCCAAAAATGACTTTTTAGACGCGATGCCGGCACGTTTTTAAGTTCAACGGTTAGAAGTATCCAATACATGAAAATTTAAAGAAAATTCTACTTAACGTCAAATAGCAGGCAATACTTTCGATTGTTGAAATTTGAGTCATTTATCATATTTTTATGAGAGATTATTTTCACCGTCATTTTGAGGCCTACTCGTTAATAGACAAACGAAGTCAAAAATTATGAAATTTGGTTTCTAGATAGTTCATAGCGTAGACATGTCTAATGGAACTCGATCGCCGATAGGACGTCCCATCAGCGAAATACTTACAAGTACGGGCTCGTACTTTCGAAAGCATAGGAGCCTAGCTCCTCTCTCTCTTTCTCTCTCTCTCTCTCTCTCTCTCTCTCCTAGCTCTATATATATAGAGTTAGGGCTACTCAATACTCCCTATATGACGTTATAAGAGCTTTCAACATTATAATTTGTATTCCACACTTGGCTTATTCGAACGACAGATCCAGTACCGTTAACGTTAATCTAAAGTATTTGAAACTTATAGAAAATAAATTTTTGTTAATTTTTTGCGAAATCATAATAAAGTCTATCAAGACAGGATATAAAATGAACGGTTAAACTCAAAACGGCAATCCTAAAAATGGATCACATCCATGATCAGATCTTCAATTGTTAAAGATCGGAGTTATTGATCTTTATTTAGGGTAGTGTATTAGAATTTTCTATCAAAAATTCAAGCTTATCCGGAATTCTTTTTCACCGTTAACTAGCGAAATATCTCATACCAGCGTACAAAATTGTCAATTTTGTGAGCTTTTGATCGTTAAGGCTTAATGATATCGCAAACATTATAAATTTGATTTCTAGAAATTTTAATATGCTCCTACATAATGCTAACGTCATGATCGTCGATTCGGCAAGCTCTATTACGAAAACAACTTGATAAGTACGAAGAGCTCTGATACTTTAAGGTATGTAGCCGGACTACTATATATATATATTATATATATTATATATTATATATATATTATTATAAATATATATATATATATTATATAATATATATAATATATTTATTAATAGTTCGACTTGGATTTGTAATAAGTACAGAGAATTGGCTCTTATAAGTTTTTGATCGTTTTAAGATATGTCCTTTGACCATTTTTATTATAAACCATACTATTCAACCAACTAACCATTCAACCCTAGAGGACCACTATCCATTGCGACGCATACATTCCTTAATCTAAAGGTTGGAAAACTTTTCGCACCATGACTTGTACATTTTAAAAGTATAGAGTCAATTCTATATACATTGAGAATCTATGCTGCTATATGTATTGATAAACCAAGCACCAGGTAATGTTTTCTGCCTTGGTAAAGAGATGTTGCAAGTCTAGGTATGATAATTTCTCACAGTTGCGGATGATAAGGCCTGATTCTCTAGGTAGAGTAGTTGGTTGGTTGAATACTTTGATCTAGATGTTGTGAAAATGATCAAAAGGGTTAGAATCTCACAGCAAAAACTCGGATACACCACTTTGTATTATCGATAAGTATTATAGCCAATATAGTTATAATATAATATATATATATATAAATATAATATATAAATACATGTATTATTTTAGTCTATACCACATATAGTATATACCAAGAATCATATTACAGTTTGTTTTTGGACTTATAGGATGCTAAAAGTCAATGATCCAATGTTAAAATCAATCTTTAGGATATTTGAAGCTGCTGAAATAAAATCTACTTTTCAACATCTGCTTATTTAGTAAACTAATCATGTTAAAACGAACAATAAAATTGAAAATTTTTAAAATTGAGATATGGCTTCTAAATCATGACTCAAGAATATTCAGCGATATATTAATATTTACTCAACTAAGATGGACGCTAAAGGACTTCATTTATTTTTTGCAATAATTTTCATGTTTGAACCAAAAAATTACCAAAATACACCACCCTCATTAGTTTGAGGACCAATGTGCATTTACTTTATCTTTTTCCCATTCATTTATTCCAACTTAATCTTCATATTTTGATCATTTCTTGCAGGAACCGTAAATCAGGAAGTTGGTCACTATATAGGAAGATGCTTAGATAAACCGCGCTATTACACTACGTACAGATACAAGATTTAGTGCGACAAATGTCGCCGACCATAGAGTAAAATATGTCCAGCGAAAAAGTTTTGGCTGGCGACAATTGCGTCGCCCGATGCCGCCGCCTAAAACACCCGCGTAAAACTATTTGGTGGCGAAAATTGTCGCCCGCTTAAAGTTAGATAATTAGCCGCGGCGACATCCCGTATCAGCCGACTAAAGTTAGATAATTCACGCCGACACGACTTCGCCACTGAAGTTAGATAATTAGCGGCGACAAAACCGTCGCCGCAGAAAAGTTACTTTGTACCTAGTTTTATGGCTGGCGACCTATTGTCGCCACCATTTGTATCTGATATAAATTAGATTTTTTAAAAAATAATTGGATAGAATAGATATTATTGATTTAGATAAATGCTTTAAAAATATCCTATAGATTACAAAAATATTCTATCTCTTAAATTTTAACTTTAATTTCAAATTAATCCTCTCAAAACCAAATTAAACCAAGCACTATGGACTCAACACCCTTATACCAATTTGTTTAATCTAAGCTTGAATCTTATAAATATTTATATCATAAAAATTAGATCCACACAAATAATAAGCTGAAATCAACACTTTAAATATTAAGAAGAGCATTACATAATCTTATCACATAAGTTCATCTGTAGAAATCTGTCCCATAATGCTCAAGCTAGAATACCATGACAGAAAGCTTTGCCAAACAAACCAGAGATCCAACAAGCAGAAATCTACTTTGCATTCGAATTGTCCTCTACACACAGGATTATATGCTCACCGAAGAAAGATTTTATAAAGAAGTTGAAAGAAGTTGAAAAACTAATAATCTACAAGTTCGGACAACATAAGTAAGACTGAATCAAACTACTAGTTAATTTAAAATTGTCTCACAAGACACCATGTATGTTAGAGTATCACTGCATTGTCATCTAATACAATCACACATCACGAACCAAAAATAAAAGCACATAATAGTGTTTTTGTCATTCCCTTGCTATCAAATGTAAAGTTGTCAAAATTGTCTAAATTCTACATGGCCGATTGCAATACATCGCTAGACCTGCAAATATTTTTCGTGCCACCTCTTATAAATCGTGCAAATGAAATAAAAGAATTAGCTTTTTCAAACATTTAGTTGTCCCTAATTGTAACAAAACAATATAAGAATAAATAGGCAAATACGTAGATAACAACAGTGGGCTATGACTATATAACAAACAGAAACCGACATTAATCAATTTTATGCTAACCAAATATGCAGCATTAGAGTAAATAAAAAATGAGTAACTTGAGAGACTTCATTTTTTTCCAATTTATATGATGGCGCTTTTCTTAGAATGCATTGCTACTTATGTCAATCTCTCTCCAATATTCCAACTAGAATTAACGTGTATTATAGCCTTCTGGCAATCTTACCTATACTGCAAAAGCCTGCCTTTCGAGCCCCGTATATGCATTTGATCATAAACTAATAAAACCAAACCACTGTGGCTGCCTATCGATCCGCATTTTAATTTAGTGTGCTCGTGAGGCATAATAATTCTAGGAGGTAAATGAACCAATAATTTGCAGAAATTGCAATAAGATAAACAAGATTCTTAATTGCATACTATCTATAGGGAATTGTCACTAGAACATATGATTGGCAAGCTGACTTAATATCGATAAATGCAGTAAAAAGAAAAGTTGATGATTTAAACCCAAATACATAGAGTTAATACAACAAAGGCATCGAGGTTAGTATCAAAAGGAGTTTGAATATGCGATGAAGTAAACTTAAACAGCATTCTGCACAAGCTTCTAGACTAGGAAAAACAAGCCTTGAGTACAAGATTACATGGCACAAGTATGAACACGAAATCAGCCAATAGACACGCTTCTGCACAGTTTTGCATTCATCATGCTATGTAACTGCATTACATCAAACATTTCAAGCATTTATGATGTGTTCACGCATTCATCAATTTGTTTCAGATGTGTTCACTGCATTCATGTAGCTATTTGGTAACTGCATTTTTGAATACAAAGCCTCATGAGTTCACTGATTAATTGATAATAAAACTTAAAATCTGTAACAAAACTATAGGTTTTCCGGATTAGCATAGCCTTGGGGGAGAATTACCCCATTGCATGCAACCATTGAGAAGCGATTAAGCTCATTGTGGCATCCATTCGTGAGTTGCTGCACCTTAACTCAATTGATCTCTCTT
>NW_017890805.1:0-5703 GCF_001540865.1 Ananas comosus | reverse complement strand
TATATAAAAATTATAATAATATATAAAATATATTAATTATTATATATTAATAATATATAATAAAAAAATATTAAATAATTTTTTATCTATTATTATTCCTTCCAACCAAACAATCGTCAAAAACTATTTTTCTTTTCCTACAAACCAAACACTAACAACGTAAAACCATTTTCCCACCGAAATTTTTTTTCACCGGAAATTTTTTTTCTACAATTTTACGTGGAATCAAACACACCCTTAATGAGAATTGAATAGTACTTACATGAAATCCTGCTTGTATGGAATTTTCATAATCTCCATCGAAACTCGAGAGTCGTATTACACTCGCAGATATTTGACTATTCACTACATTTGGCAGATCCCACAGATTAATCTTGGCTTTGCTACCATAATATTCGCCAGAATTTGCAGTATACACAGCCGTCTTCAACAAAGAGGAGAAATTAAAAAAAAAAAAGAAAAGAAAAAGAAAAGGATATTAAAATTCAAGATAGAGCAAAAAGCATGGAAAAAGAAAATAATCAGTTACTTTTTTAATAACAATATATGAATGAGTAATAATGTAATGATCTGACTCGCTAACAAGTAAGCATTTTGGGACAATTGTGGAGTTATAAACGCTCCCTATTTAGATCCCAACGTCCTCTCAGATCTGGACCTAATCGTAGAGATCCGGACCTAATTGTAGATCACAAACACAGATCAGAATTATCAAACGATGTGAGATTATAGAGGCGGTTCCCACCAAACCTGTGATATAGCACTTTGTCCTGTAAAGCGTTTAGTTCTCACACTTCGAGCTGGTATTCATCTCTGAGCCCAAATGTGACGGCTCGGCCAGCTAGCAACAGTAGCATGTTGGACCCACATCAACAGCCCAAAATGTTTACGATTAGTTATTATTGTTATTATTAGCGTGTGAGATTCATACATTTCAATCAAGATTATTTTTTTATCTGAAATGGGACTATTGGAGCATCACAACTAAAATCCTAAGAAGAAAATACATAACGTCGCTAAATTATTGCAGTTATTTGAAAGGGAAACTCTAAGAGGATTACGCGAAAGATGTCGGATTCGTCCGCTGTGAGACTCGACTCTCTCAAATTTGCCCACTTAGGTGCAGATGGACTTGGATGAAGATCTTCACTTCCTCCTCCTCTTTTATGACCTCTAATCTGCAAGATAATTTTGTTACGCCTTCTATTAATACAAATTGAAGTGTTTATGATTAACTAATCTTCGTTAATAATTAAACACATGATCGATTCAGCTTCGATAGCAATATTCGTCAAAATTAAAGCGCGGCTTGTGCAGAGCAAAGCACAAATATACATGTTAGAAGTAATAGAAACTCACACAATTAATGATAGCTAATCGAAGATTAACCTTGAATATGCAAAGACAGTAACAAGCGAATTTGTGCTTCTAAATTTGTAGTACTTGGACGGAGGAACTGTAGGGTCAGGATGATAATAGCTTGAGTGGTGGTAGGTGAAATAGTATTTGATCCAAAAGTTATTAATAATCAAGCGATAGATTTAAGAGCTAGAAACCTAAAAGCACCAATAGACTGGTGCTTTTAGGAGTATTTAGCTCAACTCATATATATAATATAGAGTCCAGCTACTACTCTTATGGTACAGAATGGTATTTTTATAATTTTATATTTAACACGACTGAGAAGGTCTTTAGTTCATTGCCTTGGCTTTCGTTTCTGCATCATCATGTTTGAACACGAATCTCTCTCCTTCTGCGAGGCGCGAAACAAGAGAGAGCCACACGAATGCCACAACAAAGATGCCTTTGTACTGCATAGTTAGTTAGAGCTCTCACAATGCTTTCACTCTGAATTATATTCCATATAAATAGATGAATTTTGTGTATTTTTGGCAAATCCTTTTGCCAATCATGATATGCACATTCCAGCAAATTTTTTTTAAGACATACCAATCTTAATGAGATTTATCAGGATATGCAAATCTCCACGAAATACCTCGCAGATGGTCCATTGAATCCGTTGTTGTTTCCAGATCAGTCGAAAATTTGCTTGTTTTAACCAATAAAGAGTGAATTAAGAGTTTGCGAAATTTTTATTTATCACACTTAGAGGTAAAGGTGTCCATAGACCGGATGAGTCTCGATACTTAATATACTGTACCCGTACCCGAAAAAGAAATGGGCAGAAAAAAAGTATGTACCCTACCCCTTTAACTTCGGGTCGGATTCGGGTCTGGATATTTAAGTTAATAATATAATGTCTTTCATTTCATCTGCTAATCTGTTGGCAAGAACTTTAGATATGATTTTCTGTACACTATTGATGAGACTAATAGGTTGGAAGTCGTTTGCCGTTGAAGAGCCTTCTTTCTTAGGAATAAGACAAATGTAGGAGTAATCCATCGGTCCAGAGTGAAAGTTGCATTGAAATAGGTCGTTGAAGATATTTAACAAGTCATCTTTGATCACCTTCCAGAATTTCTGAAAAAATCTCATATTAAACCTGTCCGGCCCCGGGGCTTTGTCGCCGCCGAGCTGAAAAGTGGCCTTCTTGATCTCTTCTAATGAGAAAGGCGTAACCAAATGGTCCGGATTAGGGAAGGGTCTTGTCGTGAATAGGCTACTCCAATCCCCAGTCGCAGGGTTGTGTGCCGTATCCGGAGCAAAGACCTCTTTGAATTTTGAATAGAAATACTCTTCCTTATCTTCTTCTCTGTGGATGATCCTACTGTCATCTACAACCGTGTGAATGAAATTTGCACGTCGCCTGCCATTTGCTATTGCATGGAAGAACTTGGTGTTGCCATCTCCCTCTTTCAACCATTGTTGTATGGCTCTTGATTTCCACATAATCTCTTCCTCGACTATTCTATCCCGAATTTGTGACTTGAGCAGTCGTCGCTACTCAGATTGTTCACGAGTAAGCGAACTCCTTTCTTCTAGAAGATCTAGTTTGTGGATCTCTTCTGCCAGTATTTTCAAGGATCTAGAGATACTATGATAACTCGAGGAACACTTCACAGCAAGAAAAAATAGTTCCACTATCCAAGTGCTTTAGCCGAGTAGTAAGGGAGTAGTCGTGCACGATCACTTCACAGCAAGAAAAAACTCTTGAACTCCAGCAAGTAATAATTCCCCCAGATGCTCCATTCGATTTGATAAACTGACATTTATCGAAGTAAGATCCAGCAAAAGAGGAGAGAAAAGAGCATGAGACATCCTCCACTTTTGATTCTTGAAAACATAACACAGACATCTTAAACATAGACACTACCGACTTCACGAGACATCTTTTATTTCGGTCATTCAGTCCCCTAACATTCCAACTACATAACTGAAACATGACATCCTAAGAGATCTCCAACTCCACCATAGCGTCCCACTCACCAAAGACTACCTAATGGGTGACGCACTGGAACTCTAAGAGACTGTCAGCCTCCTCGTCGGTGAGGAAAATTCCGCACTTGGTATCAATAAAATTTCGGGCTTGCTTTTGGGCTGGGTTTAATAGATTGTTGGAGACCCAAGCGGCGAGATAAATTATATGTTCGTGATCAAGAAATAAAATGTCAAGGACAAAGCTAACTTCTCTTCGGTCTGAAAATTGGAGGCCCAGCCAAAGCCTACTAAAGTTGGATCTAATGCTAATCTACTAGGGCATCAAAATTCAACAACTCTAAAATATTAAATATATAACCAGTATTTTTAAAATTCAAGACAGACAACAAATGGAAAATATCACTGAGCTAAGGTTTCCCAGTTTAATCACGGGACTGAAACGGACGACGTACGTCAGTACGCACTATAATTGGTTAACTAAACACATGAAGTTTAATTAATCCCTACCTCTGCAGATGAAAAGGTGCGAAAGCATCAAAACTCCTGTTGTGGAAATCTTTCACGAGAAGCTAATAAAATCCTATCTCCTCTTCCCTCAGAACTTGTTCTATTGTAGTTCGTATTAAGTGGATGTGCTATAGATGGCGATGGGCGGTTGAGCACCCACGAGTAGATGAAGAATTAAGCCACAACAGCAACACTTGCTTGCAACGCAACGCGAAGATTTGGAAAAAGCTAATCCAAAAGAGCGAGGGAGGGGGAGGAGAGGAATAGAGAGAGAAAATTAAGTAGGAAGTGATAAATGAAGTTTCAAATAAAAGTGCCATCCACGTACGTAGCTTCATCAAGATGAGTAAATTGGGTGACGGCCGGGGAGTGGTTAAGTCTACCACTTTCGCAGTATAAATAAACAAGTACTCATTATCGGCAACTGGCGGTTCCCATCCATATAGGCCAACTCCATCGATCATCTGCATTTCATTCCCTCCAATCCTATATAGGTCGCAGCATTTCTTCTTCCTACTCTTTTCCTCTGTTTTTTTAATAGAAGATGAGTCCCCCAACTGTACCCGACCTTAACGACCTTAAACTATTCGGTAAGTACTCCCAGCTGGAGATAGCTGGGATAGTAATCAGTGGAGCGGTTCTGTTTGTCGGGATTTTTATTCTCGTCAGTTACTGCCGCAAGCGCGCTATTGTCGACACGCGGCGGCAAAATGGGGGCGCGTAGATGATGCCTTTTCCGCATGCTTAGGCTCTATGCATGCGGTTTTTTTTTTTTTTTTTTTTTTTTGGTTCTTGGGTGGGGCAAGAATGTAGTACATAAATATAGGGCAGCGGGGTGATTGAGTTTGAAAGTTTAATAAAAAGATTATGTCTCAAAAGTAGATACTATGTGATTATAAATATTTATTTCAGAACTGACTAAAATTGATCGGTTCAATTTTAGTTCACGGAATTTTGAGAATCAAAATTTATCAAAATAATTTTCGAGAAGTCAGTGAAAAAATTAGATTGATTTTGGTTCCTAAGCGCAGCCAGTTTGGGACCACAAAGTCGGTTCCGAGCACGAGTCAAAATTTCTAATTATGGCCGATTTCACCAACTTAAAAGGCTTGTACTTCAATTATGTTTGTTTTGATAGACCAGCTACAAAATCATGCTTCGTAACTCGAAATAGAAAAGTTTTTCAAATGAATTTCTTCGATCCATCTCAATATATAATTATTCTTCTATTTAGCATGAACATTTGAGAAATTATTCAAAACAATAAAATCACTAATCTCTTTCAATAATATTATAACGTGTATTTACACGTAATTTTTTTGGTTGAAAACTAAATATGAAAAAATAGTGCCAGTACTGAGAGCCACTTTTTGATTGCGATTCTTCAGGCCACTTAATTATCCGAGATCTCATATGTAAAAAATAATACAAAAACTTATATACATTTAACGAGTTACGAGAGGGATTTGACGAGTTGTCCCATCCAACATTACACACGTGATCTCATGCAGAAATCGTGCGAGCTCCCAGCACATGAATCAGCGAATACACGACAAAAAAGAAAAACAAGTGATTAAAAAATTAAAAGGATTCAGAAAAAAAAAATAAAGAAAAGGCTCAGGATATCTAATTTGGAGTGTGGGCATTACTCAATAAAAAATTTCCACATCACTGATCACTCACACAAATGCGCCAAAAATACACAAGAATAACATTTTACGGTACATTTAATTTGCAGAGTTTTGCTCCCATACTGTTTATTAAATATTGAGATAATTTAATCTGGACTTTTATGCCACATCAAGATATCGATAGGAGGAACCGGTAAAAAAATTATGGATGATATATATATATATA
>NW_017890804.1:2436-34282 GCF_001540865.1 Ananas comosus | reverse complement strand
AAATTACACAATGCGTATCCAAACAGTTTAAAAATTGAACCCGTTGAATTTTTTTAGAGTTACAGGATTTCCTATTTCATTTGGACCAAAACCACAGTTTATAAATCCTGTGGAGATTTTTTACTGTGCATCCAAATAGGCCCTTAGTGGGTAGGGCGTTAGGGTGAGTGACGGTACCCACTAAGGACTACTCTGTTTGACAGTAGTTCTCACACCCAGTTGTTGTCACTTTTTTGTAGAGCCTTCGTCTGCGGCTGCTGCTGTTGTTGATTCTGACCATGGTAAGGGAGTCGCGAGCTATCCTTTCCATCTTTGGTCTTTTGCTAGAGGAGCACCCACCAGAGATAGTTTTGGAGTTTTATATACATACTTTTATGTTGTTGTACTCATTGGTTCCGTGGCTTCTGTATGTACAGTGGACCCTTTATGTCTTTATACACATGTTTTATTTATAGCAGCTATTTACCTCTTGTGTAGCTATATTTTGTTATAGGTACAGCTATTATTTTGTATACACGAAAAATTTCTATGTATACAGCGGGTCTGTTGGCGTGCCCAGGAAAACGTGGTCATCCGGGGCGTGACAGATTAAGTTGGTATCAGAGCTTAGAATTAAGTCGTTGGGATCTAGAAAATCCTAGGTTTGGCAGACCTTAGGAAGGTAAGACGCAAGAGGCGTGACTTATCGCGAAATTCAGCAATTGAGTTGTTTTAACTCCTTCTAGAGTAGAGGGAGTGTTTGAAGGAGTGTTTGTTTCTGCCAAGAAAATTATGTCGGCTGCAGACGGTATAATTTTGAGGAGGAACAGGGGCGGTCTTTTAGACTTTTGCTTGATTGGGTCGAGAGTTGTTTGTGTTTTGTATCTGACCCTTGTTTTGGTTTCAATTCGTCATGAGACCGTATCGACGTTGAGGTCGATCGCCGACTCGGGATCGCTCCGCGCCATCAAAGATGCCAGAGCAGGCAGGACCGAGTGCACCCGCGAATTTGAAAAAGCAATTGGCTGCCTTGATTGAGGTGACTAGGTGTCACACCCCAATAATCCCATATCGGATAGGAATGGAGATGTGATTGGGCTGGGTTGTTACATTTGGTATTAGAGCCAATCACCGGCCGAAAATGTGTGGCCAGTCTCGGCTGAGCCAGGGTCTGAAAGACAAAGTAATAGGCTATGCCGGCGTCTGTATGACAAGGTGACCGGCTATGCCAGGATCTAGATGACAAGACTAGCGAGACGAGTCTCACATCGCCTGGTGATCTTAGTCTGTGTGTGTGATTGGACTGACGAGGACGTAAGGGCCTTAACGGGGGAGTCTATCACACCCCAATAATCCCACATCGGATAGGAATGGGGATGTGATTGGGTATATAAGAGACTTAGACACTAGTAATAATAACTGGGCTTATGCATTTTGGGTCGGTGGTTGGGCCCAACGAGTTATTCTTGCTAGTGGGCTCGGTCATTACACTAGGCAGCAGGGTGCGTTGTTGCAGAGAATGTGCGAGACCTTTACTAAGCAGTCGAGGGCTGTGCCGGGAGCATCAGAGCAGCGGGCGCCACTTGTGACTACCCCAGTGGCCGCACCAGCCACAGCTGCACGCCCACCGGCGACATCTCCTACAACATCAGTTGCACCTACTGGAGAGGCGCCGCAGATGTCAGAGGTCGAGCAGGAACGGATGACTGAGAGGCTCGCTCGTTTTTGTCGGTTTGATCCGCCGCACTTCGATGGTAGTTGCACAGAGCCTTGGATTGTAGAGGCGTGGGTGAGTGCGATGGAGAAATTGTTTGAGGATCTTATTATACAGGAGCGAGAGCAGGTACATCTGGCAGTGCATTGTTTGGCAGGTGATGCGCATGCCTAGTGGAGAAGGATACGGCAGAATCGAGGTTTCGATACCCTAGAGATGAAGTAGGACGAGTTTCGTGGGATGCTGTACGGGGTCTATTTCCCAAACAGCGTAAAGCAGAAACTCGAGGAGGACCTGAAGAAGCTTCAGCAAGGGGAGCAGTCAGTATAGGAGTATACTCGGGAATTTACCAGGCTTTTGAACTGTGTGCCATTTGTCGCAAGGGATGAAGCCCAAAAGGTCTACCTGCACGAGAGAGGCTTGAGGCCAGAGATTTTTGTGTTGGTACAGGCGCTGAGGTTGCGGACCTTGGACGCATCGATTGAGCAGGCGTTATGGGTTGAGCGAGGAGCTGTATCGGTCCGTGAGCGGGAGACGGTGCCGGGGCAGACTCAGGACAGGAAGCGTCCGATTCTAGATGACGGAGGACAGGCCAGTGGCAAGCGTCGACCGAGGCCTCCACGATCACTCTCTCAAGGTCGTGGGTCTTCGGGGCAATAGCGGTCTGGTGGATCTCGTCAGCAGCGACAACAGCAGGGGATTCCGCAGTGCGTCATTTGTGGAGGACCACACTGGCCTCGATACTGTGAGCAAAGAGAGGGCCGGTGTTTTGGATGTGGTCAGCCAGGGCACTTGCGGGCAGCTTGTCCCCGAGCAGCATCACCAGTACCTTCGACGGTGTCGGTCCCCCAAGTACCTCAGCAGACCTTTGGATCACCACCGAGCTATAGCCAGGCTGACAGGGCTTCAGTGTCGCGGTAGAGTGAGTAGTGACAGCAGGCATCGAGTGGCAGGGTGTATGTAGTTTAGGTTGAGGACTCCACGACAGCAGACCGTGTGGTGGCAGGTATCATTTTGATTTCTGGCATTATAGCTCTTGTATTATTTGATACCGGTGCATTGCATTCTTTTATTAGTCGAGCATTTGTATCATTCCATGGACTAGAAATAGAGCCACTGGTACATGCACAAGAGGTGCAGATTTCCGACCATGTTTTAGATGTGGCGGAGTGTTGTTGGGCTTGTCTAGTACAGTTGGGATCTTGGATTATGCTTGCAGACCTGTTGGTCTTGGGGTAGTTACAAAATTTTGATGTAGTGCTTGGCATGAATTGGTTGGCTCGGTACTATGCAACGATCGATTGTGGAGCTAGGACAGTGACGTTCTACGAGCCAGACTAGGAGGAGTTCACTTTTAGAGGCTGCAAGAGTATGCTATTCATTACTTGGATTTCTTCAGGGAGGGCTAGGCAGATGATGAGTGGAGGATGCATCGCCTTCCTGGCGACGGTAGTAGAGGTGCCTACGGCGGCACCAGGACTCGAGGATATCCCTGTAGTTCGCGAGTTCCCAGATGTTTTTCCTCCGGAGCTGACGACTATGCCGCCGAATAGAGAGATTGAGTTTGTGATTGACATGGTTCCTGGAACTGCGCCAATCTCAAAATCACTATACCGAATGGCATCGGCAGAGCTTGAGGGAGCTTAAGGCGCAACTTCAGGATCTGATGGATAAGGGGTATGTGAGACCCAACGTGTCACCTTGGGAAGCGTCGGTGTTATTCGTGAAGAAGAAGGATGGTTCACTTAGACTGTGTGTGGATTACCGGGAGTTGAATAAAGTAACCATTAAGAACAAGTATCTTTTGCCGTGCATTGATGATCTGTTTGATCAGCTGCAAGGATCTTGTGTCTTCTTGAAGATTGATCGGCAGTCAGGTTACCAGCAGCTGAGGGTGAGGGTTGTGGACGTTCCCAGGACAGTTTTTCAGACACGGTACGGGCATTATGAGTTCACAGTGATGCCTTTTGGATTGACTAATGCCCCTGCCGCTTTTATGGATTTGATGAATCGAGTATTTAAGCTGTTTTTGGATAGATTTGTAGTAGTGTTCATTGATGATATTCTGATTTACTTCCGGAGTGATGTTAAGCACGAGGAGCACTTGAGGATAGTATTATAGCTTCTGAGAGAGAAGAAGTTGTATCCTAAGTTGAAGAAGTGGAGTTTTGGCTTCGGGAGGTTTCTTTTTTGGGCCACGTGATTTCAGCAGCGGGAGTGGCAGTTGACCCGAAGAAGATTGATGCGATTTGGGAATGGCCCAGACCGACGACGGTTACCGAGGTGAGGAGTTTCCTTGGATTGGCTGGTTATTACCATCAGTTCGTGGAAGGCTTTGCGAAGTTTTCCACACCCCTCACTCGATTGACTCGTAAATGAATTAAGTTCATTCGGAGTAAGGATTGTCAGAGGAGTTTCAATGAGTTGAGGCAGAGGTTGATGTCGGCTCCTATCATTGCCCTTCCAGTTATAGGGAAATGATTTGTGATATACAGTGATGTGTCACACAGTGGTTTAGGTTGTGTTATGATGCAATATGGTAGGGTAATTGCGTATGCTTCTCGGCAACTGAAGCATTATAAGAAGAATTACCCTACACATGACTTGGAGCTTGTCGCTGCGGTGTTTGCTCTAAAGTTGTGGTGGCATTATCTTTATGGTGAGCACTGTGAGGTTTATAGGGATAATAAAAGTCTCAAGTATCTGTTCACTCAGAAGGAATTGAACCTGAGGCAACGCCGGTGGTTGGAGTTATTGAAGGATTATGATATCGGTATGCAGTATCACCCCGGTAAGGCGAATGTGGTGGTAGATGCGTTGAGCAGGAAGTCGGTGCAGAGTTTTAGTATGTTGATCACTCAGCAGAGACCTTTACTTGAGGAGTTGCAGCGACTGAGACTCGAGATAGTGTCCCCTGCAGGGACTACTGCAAGACTAATGTCTATAGTCTTGCAGCCCACTCTGTTGGATAGGATATGGAGAAATAGAGTGGAGACTCACAGTTGTTGAGGATCCAGGAGCAGATAGAGAGAGGACAGGTAGAGGACTTCGCTGTGGACAGTTCGGGAGTATTGCGGTACAGGGACCGATTGTGTGTGCCTATGGATTCTGAGATTTGAGAGGAGATTTTGATAGAGGCTCATTACTCGCCTTATACGATTTACCCAGATGGAACCAAGATGTATAAGGATTTAAAGGCACACTGGAATGGCATGAAGAGGGACATTGGAAGATGTGTGGCTCGGTGTTAGACTTGCCAACAGGTGAAGGTAGAGTATCGTGTACCTGCTGGCAAGCTTCAGAATCTTCCAGTGCCTGAGTGGAAATGCGATCAGATCACCATGGACTTTGCCGTGGGTTTACCGAGAGCACATGGTGGATTTGATGCTATATGGGTGATAGTGGACAGACTGACCAAATCTGCTCACTTCCTACCAATGCAGACCACTTGGTCTAGAGAGCGACTCGCTCAGTTATACTTGGATGAGGTAGTGAGGTTACATGGAGTACCTACCACGATTGTATCAGATAGAGACCCGAGGTTTGTCTCACATTTCTGGAGGAGCCTTCAGACGGCTTTGGGTACTCAGCTTCATTTCAGTACGGCTTTCCACCCATAGACAGATGGTCAGTCGGAGCGGACCATTCAGACTCTAGAGGACATGTTGAGAACTTGTGTCCTGGGTTTTGGAGGAGGGTGACATCAACACTCGAGACTCGTTGAGTTTGCGTACAACAACAGCTATCAAGCGAGCATTCGAATGACTCCGTTTGAAGCGTTGTATGGACGCAAATGTCGATCCCCTTTGCATTGGAGTGATGTAGGTGAGAGGAAGACTTTGGGCCCTGAGATTCTGTTGGAGGCAGAGGAAAAGGTCATAGTTGTGCGACGACATCTTGAAACCGCCCAGAATCGACAGAGGAGGTATGTTGATATCAGGAGATGAGACTTCGAGTTTCAGGTTGGCGATCATGTTTTCCTGAAAGTCTCGCCATCCCGAGGGATTCGCAGATTTGGGGTTCGTGGAAAGCTTAGTCCACGGTTTGTTGGCCCTTTCGAGGTTTTGGAGCGAGTCGAGCCAGTGGCTTACAGGATTGCACTGCTCCCGCGACTTATCGGTATCTATGATGTGTTCCATGTCTCGGCTTTGAGGAGATATGTTTTTGATCCCTTACACATGATTGACTTCACTCCACTTGAGCTTGGCGAGGACCTGAGGTACGAGGAGCGACTGGTGCAGATTCTTGCTCGCTAGATGAAAGAATTGCGCAACCGGGTCATACCGTACGTGAAGGTGCAGTGGAGTAATCACGAGGAGCGTGAGGCGACTTGGGAGCTTGAGGTTGTGATGCAAGAGTCCTACCCCTACTTGTTTGAGTCCCCGTGTTGAGGTATGATTCTAAGTTTCGAGGACGAAACTTTTTATAGTGGGAAGGATGTAGTATCCCTGGTGTTGGGTTGTCTGCGAGACTTCAGCATCTGTAGCTTGTCGACACTTCTGGTAGGTGTCGGGACAAGTTGGAGTCATTTTGGCGCGAATTGGATGCAAAATGGACTCAACGCAGTCCGAGAGTGGAGTTCTGACACTGAAATCTGCAAAGTGCAGGATTTCAGTGTTGAGTACCGGTGCCTGGGAGGAGTACCGGTACCCCAGAGGGATTACAGAACTGAATGCTCTCTGGTTTGCGCAGTTTGATGGTGAGTATCGATACTTGTTGGTGAGTACCGGTGCTGCATCGGGCTAGTATCGGTACCCAGCGTGCGGGATTGCTGGTTGAGTGCCGAGTACCGGTACCCAAGTTGAGTACCGGTACTCCGGCAGCAAAGTGAGTTGGTAAGGGGCTTTTTGGTCATTTTGCTGCATCGTTCATTCCAACCGACCCACAGCCTATTTATATGCATAGAAAGCTTGGAGAAGGCTATTAGCTTCTCTTCTTCTTCTCTCTCCCTAGCTGGTTGGAGTTGATCGTAGAAGTGTCAATCAAGCGCATGGGTGGTCCGAGTGGAGCTGTTGGAGGTACGAGCTGATCTTCCTTTTCGTCGTCTTAGAGATTTGCTCATGTGCCGTGGCTGCTTTCGGTTGAGCCGCTTGAGGTCGAGCTAGCGCGGGGTTTCTTCCTTCGACTTCTAGCTGGTGTTGGACGAGCGTTCGAGGTGGGTTAATGTTTACCGAAATCGTCGAATTTTCTTCTAAGTCATAGAGTTGTCAGCATGTATTCTTCGCTTTGTTCATCATGTTTAGTAACTCGAATTCATAGATTTGTATGTTTATATGAAATCTGAATTTGGAGCCTTAATGTTAGAATATTTGTTACATGTTGAACTGGAATTTGACTTAGGAAAAAACTCGTTAATCGTACACTGTCACTTTTCGAAAAGTTACCAGATTTAGCTTCAGGAGCTGTTATTCTTTTGTATCACCGCTGTTAGTGCGTAGTGGTACTCAGATTAGTGTAGGTTGAGGTTATGCTCGTGCTGAGGGGCTGAGCTTGTTTTACAGTAGTGTTTAGACTGTTCTATGCTGTTGGGTGCCGTCGGGGTTGACGGTGGATCCGGATGTTTGCATCTTGTTTCAGATTGTGCCGAGGGCACGTGAGCTTTGGTTGTTAGACCAGTTTGACCCATTTGCATTGACTATAGCCTGTGTGAGCCTGATTGAGCTCGACAGAGACATACTTGCACACTTGGTTGGGTCACTCCCATGAGTGCCGCTCCAGAGTGAGGCTTTACTTGTGTTGATATAGCAGCAGTCCTGTTTGGACAGTGTACTTGGACCGGCCATTCCCGTGTGTGGTGTACGGTGTAGCTTGGTTACAGACAGGGTGGGTCCGTTTGGGCAGCCCTTGTAAGATTGGGTCAGTGTGATGCATATCTATGTCTACAGATAGCCTATGTTGGTTAGCGATAGTATAGTAGCATGTAGCTGTAGAGTTCTTCCCAGCTTTTCTTCCTAACCTTTGCATACTTTCCTGTAGACTTCGTGGGTAGGCCGTTAAGGTCGGTGAAGATACCTACTGAGGACTACTCTGTTTGGCGGTAGTTCTCATACCCAGTTGTTGCTACCTTTTACAGAGCTTTCGTTTGCGGCTGCTGCTGTTGCTGATTCTGACCGTGGTAAGGGAGTCGCGAGCTAGATCCCTTCCATCCCTGGTCTTTTACTAGAGGAGCACCCATTAGAGGTAGTTTTGGGGTTTTATGTATATACTGTTATGTTGTTGTACTCGCTAGGGCGAGTTGGTTCCGTGACTTTTGTATGTATAGTGGACCCTTTATGTTTTTATATACATATTTTATTTATAGCAGCTCTTTACCTCTTGTGTAGCTATATTCTGTTACAGGTACAGCTATCGTTTCGTATACACGAAAAATTTTTATGTATACGACGGATCTGTTGGCGTGGCCAGGAAAACGTGGTCATCCGGGGCGTGACATTATTATTTAAGCAATAGATAATGATTTAGATATATTAATTAAATTAATTTATAAATTAATATCATAATTAAAGTTAAATTTAAACTTTTATTAATCTTGTTCCAGCTTGGGAACAAGTTTGTTTCAGGAAAAAGGATAGAACAACAGCTCCAGGGTTAAAACTAGTTTATTTCAGGGACCCGAGAACTACTGTTATCGGGTACGAAAATTCTTGTTTGGGAATAAAGAGGGAAACAATGACTTATTCCAACCTGTTTCCGAACCAAACACTGTCTTTGGGGTTCAATGGGGGAGACACGAGAAGCATCTTTTGGCTTGGATCGATCTAATGTGTTTCTGGTACAAGGTACAGATAGACATTGCAGATTGGATTTTAAAACCAAGCTTGAATATATATATATATATATATATATATATATATATATATATATATATATATATATATAGAATTGAGCTAGAATACTTCTAAGTTTAGACTTTGCAGACACAACAAGCTCTTATGAGTATAGAGCCCTTTGTGCTTCTAAGTTTTTAGCTGTTGATACCAAAATTGAGCCGACCTAGCCCACGTATGAGCCAATAAGGACACGTGGTACACTAGGAGTTGGCAATAAGGCGCCTGAAGGACAAAAAGGCGGGAACGGTTGAAGATTGGGGCGTAACTTCTATGAGGAGTTAGCGTAACTTCCATGAGGAGTTAGTATAACTTTCACGACATGGTTACAACCACTCCTCCCAACTTCTTTCAACCAACTAATAATGTGGGCTATAAATAGTAACTTTGAAGCCTGCAATAGGGGTCTTTGCCCCTGCGCATAAAAGACCACCCTTATTTCCTGCATCTTTCTTTCTCGCATTTACTGCTTTCCCTAGGATTAGTCCCTCTAACTTAGATCTTTGGAGTCTGTCTGCCCCATGGGCATTACTCCCTTGTAGAATATACTTGGAGTCTGTCTGCTCCATGGGCATCACTCCCTTGTAGAATATACTTGGAGTCTGTCTGCTCCACGGGCATCACTCCCCTGTTTTTGTACTTTTCCATTTTCTATTCAATAGAAAGTCACGTTCGGCTATTCAGGCCGACCAGATTTTGTGTTGTGCTAGCCATTCAGCTCATCTCCCGGCTTAATTTCCGACTTTCCCCGCATATTCGGCTCATCCAGCCGAACCGAAGAGTGAAAAGAGCTTTCGGACCCGGCTTATTCGATCCCTCATCAGCCGAATCGCTTGATCCAGTCGAAGGGCGCAAACTTCGAGGGTCACTAATTGTAGCCGTTCCGCATTCTGACGCGCTTTCCCAGGAAGATCGTTGACCAGGTCAAAGGTCGGGGAATTTCGGCCACCAACAAATTTTGGCACGCCCGGTGGGACACATTTTTAGGTAAATTTATATTTTATATAAATTATGGCTGATGATCTACGTAATAGGGTTGTTCCTAGAAATTCTGGGAGTGATCAACCTAGTGATTCAGACAATGCTGGCGAATGTCAAGCAGTTTTGCCAGTTGAAGGAGAAACTAGTGGACAGTCGGCTCATCAAGAGCCGAGTCTAACTCAGGCACTCGGTCAGATGAGCCGAGTCCTGCAAACTTTAGATCAAAATATCCATCAAAGTACCGCTCGACTAGACGCGGTGCTGGCCGCTATCACGGCCTATAATGAAAATATTGCACGAATAGGGCAATTATTGATTCGAAATGAGCAACCAATGACAGGCTTACAAAGGCCTAGATGACACCAGTGTTGCAAAATCCTGTGACACCGGTAAATGGACAGCCCCAATACCAGGGGGCACTATTCCAAGCGGCTTACAGACAAACTGTAGTCAATGCCGATCAACAGCCAAAAATTACATGGGGATTGCCACAACCTCCGCCGATGGCAGCATACCAGCCCCAAAATGTAGGGGCTAGAGCTGGGGGGCAGGCCCCTAATGATATGCAAGGAGCGAACCTTGCAATACAGAATTCTGGAGTTCCTCAAGGGCCAAATTCGGCTCAAGCACAAGCTCCGCTGTATGCTCAGATTGAGGAAGTCATTCGGAATACCTTCGGAGTAGGGGCCAGGCCGGCTATGCGGCCTATTTTTTCGATCCTCGTATCCAGCAAACATACATACAGAGCATCTGTATCCGGCAAACTGAAAAATGCCGAAGTTCGACAAGTTCTTGAGCGATGAGACCGAGAATACGGTCGAGCATATAGCCCGGTTCACGGCCCAATGTAGAGAAGCGGCCGCTGACTCATTTTTGAAACTTCGATTATTTAACACGTCATTAACTAAAATGGCATTTACTTGGTATACAAGTTTATCAGCCAATTCCATCCAAGATTGGGACGAATTGGAAAGAAAATTTCATGAGCGATTCTATAGATCGGAGCCACAATTATCGGTCGCCGACTTGGCTTTATACCGACAAATGTCAGGTGAAACGGTCGAAGAGTATTTGGACCGTTTCAAAATAGCCAAAACCCGGTGCTTTATGAGAATGCCGGAATTAGACTTCGCCATAATGGCGTTAAATGGTCTGCATTTTAAGATAAAAGACCATTTTGAAGATAAGTATTTTTCTAACCTATTTGATCTTGGTGTTCGAGTTGCCCAATACGAGCAATTTCAGAAAAAAAGTGAGGACGATCGGCTGCAATGGAGCCGATATAAAAATCACAGCAAAGGCAAGGAGAAATCCTTGCTAGAAGAACAGTCGGTTCAAGAAGAGCCGAGCTAATCGAGTGAAAGTGAAGAATCGGCTGATGAAGCCGAGATATAGCCACTTTCTTTAAGAAGAATTTCTTGATAGAAAAACATTCGGTTCAAGAAGAGCCGAACTAATCGAATAAAAGTAAAGAATCGGTTGATGAAGCCGAGATATATGTGGCTGGGATGATAGAGCGCCGTTTTCCTAAAGCCGACCAAGACCAGCGAAACTAAAGCTTGGATCAGTCAATTTGGCACCAATAGTCATCCGAATGTTCATTCGAAAGACTATTGGGAGGGCATTTACTACTTTCCCTAGGAGTAGTTTCTGTAACTAAGATCTTTGGAGTCTGTCTGCCCCATGGGCATTACTCCCTTATAGAATATACTTGGAGTCTGTTTGCCCTATGGGCATCACTCCCTTGTAGAATATACTTGGAGTCTGTTTGCCCCACAGGCATCACTCCCCTGTTCTTGTACTTTTCCATTTTCTATTCAATAGAAAGTCACGTTTGGCTATTCAGGCCGACCAGATTTTGTGTTGTGCTAGCCATTCGGCTCATCTTCCGGCTTAATTTCTGACTTTCCCCGCATATTCGGCTCATCCAGCCGAACCGAAGCGTGAAAAGAGCTTTCGGACCCGGCTGATTCGATACCTCATCAACCAAATCGCTTGATCCAGTCGAAGGGCGCAAACTTCAAGGGTCACTAATTGTAGCCGTTCCGCATCCCGACGCGCTTCCCCAGGAAGATCGTTGACCAGGTCAAGGGTCGGGGAATTTCGGCCACCAATACTAGCCCTTAGATCAAACATTATTCCACCTACCACCACCTACCATGCTATCGAAAGCATAAAGGATATGATGCTTCCAACTTTTTGACTATTAAATCAAAAATTATACGGTTGAGATGATTGCAGTCCCCCCAGGGTTGAGTAGTACTCTAAGGGTTGAGTGGTCCCCACAGGATAATAGTGTTAATCCAAAGGTTAGAAATGATCAAGGGGGTTGATCTAAGGGCCAAAAAATCGAAAGTACCAGATCCTCTATGCTTCCGATAGCATAGTAGCTCTACTCATATATATATATATATATATATATATATATATATATATATATATATATAGAGAGAGAGAGAGAGAGAGAGAGAGAGAGAGAGAGAGTCCAGCTATGGTGCTTGTAAAAGCACCAACCACTTAGTGCTTGTAAGTTTTTTAGCGTTAGATCTACTCCTCGGATCATTTTCAACCATTAGATTATACAATTCAACCAACCACCCACTCAACCCTAGGGGGCCCACATCATCCTAACCGCATATCTCTTAATACAATGGCTAAAAATCTACAAGCACCAATAACTTGGTACTTTTAAAAGTATAGAAGCTCAATTATATATATATATATATATATATAGTCCGGCTACTATACTCTTATGAGTACAATTGCCTTCGTACTCATAAGTTGTTTTCGATGATAGAGCTTCCGAATCGACGATCCATACCGTTAAACATTATGTAGAGCATTTAAAACTTCTAGAAATCCAATTTTATAATTTTTCGATATCATTTACCTTACGATCAAAAGCTCACAAAATTGATAATTTTTACTGGCTGGTATGAGATATTTGCTAGTTTAATGGTGAAAAAGAATCGGAATAGGTTGAATTTTTGATAGAAAATTCTATTCACTACCTAAATAAAGATCAATAACTCCGATCTTAAATTGAAGGATCCGATCATCCATTTTTAAGATGTCATTCGATTTTAATCGTTCATTTTATACCCATTTGATAGACTTTATAATGATTTTGAAAAATTACGAAATTTATTTTCTAGAAGTTTCTAATACTCTAGATCATTTTTAACGGTATGGATCATCGATTCGGAAAGCCCTAAATTAAAAACAACTTATGAGTACGAAGGGCTCTATACTCATAAGAGTATAGTAGCCCTACTATAGGCTACTATATATATATATATATATATATATATATATATCGATTTATTCCCAAAAAGTCTGGAGTATATTTCCATCAGCCGAAAAGACACACTCCGACTAGCCAACAACGTCAACTTGCTCACTACGAGCAAATATATATCGTTGTCCCAAAACTCGAGTCAAAGACATTCACCTCGGAGACCACAGTCTCCTACCAATCAGATATACAAAGAGCCGAAGTCAACCCTTAGTATCGAAAACCCACCTACGGTATTCGACACTCCTAGGTCCAAGACCTCACCTTCTGCCTGGCCAAAAGGTCCAAGGCTGACATTACCAATTGAGCTCGACAATTTTGTCTCCTCAATAACTTAATCCGGTACAATCAAACAAACATACGCTCCTTACAAGTCCATCACTTGATGCACAGGGTTGCTAATCGCAATATGCGATAATAACCATCGATGATACCCAACACCTGCCTCTACGAGACCCTGTCGCTGCCGTCCTATAAGGGACCCTAGCGATCGATGTTCCCAGCAACACTAAATACCTGTCTCATTGAGACCCAGGCGCACCTGTAAACAATTTAACCGGGCAAGCATACCATTCCAAGGTTTGCACGATAAGCCGAAATGCAAACCTTACACGTTATCACATACCGTGACAATCACAACCAACAACGTCAGTCAAGCTTTTCCACAAGACAACCTATAGCGATCGTTTTGCTAGAGACAACACCGACCCAATCCAAAAGTCCCAAACAGGGAAAGGGTATTTCGTCCCAACTTTCGACAGTACATTGTCTGCAGTCAATATATACTTATCCAAAGAAAAGCGAAATACCCGAAGATCCACTACCAACAATAAGTTGGAAGCACGACACATTGAAGTACCAAGCCACCTAATACCTCTTTACTGAACCAAAAGTTCACAACCAAAACCATCGAAACATCGACTTTGCAAGTCGACATTTGAAATCAGTTCGATCTTGAACCGACTCACTGGGAGTCCCACAACTTTCAAGATCCAAAAACTGCTAGCGACACTAAGCCGCGAACCGCGCAAACTGAGGCTTTAGGAAACGGTTTCTCTAACCGATTTCTACACCACAACCAACTATTCCCAAAGCTTAGAGAACGCCGACCATACCTTGGAGTAACTCGAGTCAAGACGGATCCTACCCAACCATCTATTATCCCATGACACACCAATTTAGGTGTTAGGATAACCGCATACGATGTATGCATCAACAGAGAACTGACACCAAAACTGTGTCTATTCAATTCTAGTACATGTCAATTTGACGAATGAACTAGTTAAAGGTCAAAAGGCCAAAACCGCCGATTTCATCAGCAATCAAGGAAGGGTAGGCATCACAACCCTACCCAAAAAATCTGAGGAAGCAATACCAACATTGTAGTCGTCTAAACGACCGCTACCAAACCTTGGGTTACACCCAAGTAGCCCCACAGAAGTCGCGACCGTAGCTGATCATAGTGTCGTCTCAGTGGAGATGCTCGCAACAGCTCTCGTGCCTAAGTAGGGAGAGTGGCCTGGGCGTCGACAGTTAAGACACTCGCCTAGGCCCGAAAATTTTCAAAAGTGCCCAATTCGATACCGGAACCCACCGTCGCTCACCCGTTATTTCCGAACCCTCGAAATGACGCGGGTAACCAGCCAACAAGGTTCAGCGACGACACAAATTATCACGAGGCACCGTCGGAAGAATTTCGAACCAAAAATGCATTCCGTCGGCGAAAATCAACATTTGATTTCCGGAAAGGCTTGGGGCCTTGGACAACCACTCCAGAGGTCACCCACTGCCCGCACACGCTCCCAACAGCGACCACAACAGCGATCACATTATTTTATGTGATTTTCGGACTTTTATGGTTTGACAGCGCAAACCGAGAATCTTTTAGCCAAGCCGAGACACCTGGTGACAGGTCTCGGCGTGCCGGAGGCCGTGCTCACACTTCGGAGCACTGCCGGCCATTGTGGCGAGCGCGCGAGCGACGCGAACTACAGTGAAACAGCGCGCACAGTATTGAAAACGTGTCTATCACGCAAACCGGGAATCGCAGACCCCAATGGAGGTGAGCACGATGTTCAGCACGAAGCAGGGATCATCATGCTCACTTCCAAACTTATAAGGGTGCCCTTGGATTGCCGGAAAGGCGACCGGAACCCCAAAATAATGTGCAGATAAACAAAACAAGGCTTACCAGACTAGTGGGAGCACGCGCTGGTCGCCGGCGGTCGGACAACGGGCGCACCGGCAGGGGACGGGTGCGGTCGGTCAGTAGGGGCCGGGGCACCAGCTGGCCAGCGGCGGGAGCTAGCCGGTGGCGCGGTGGAATAGATCAAGCACGCTAGCTTGGCCTCGGGTTCAAGTGCGACGGCTGTCGGGCAACGGCCGGGGGAGCTCTGGGGCGGCGGCAACCGGGTGCCGGAGGCCGAGGGAGTGCGGTGCGCCCCGCTATGGGTGGCGGCAATGCACGAAGGCCAAGGTGGCTCCACCTCGGCCCGCACCAAGTCTGGGTGGCCGCTGGAAGCACCAGCAACGGCCAGCGGCCACAGGGTCGGCGGCGATGGTCTGCGGGGAGTCACCGGCAGCTAGAGGGAGACGGTGCCGCCCGATCCAGTTGGCTGAAGTTCATGGGTCTGGAGCTAGGCCGAGCTCGGCCAGACTGGGGCCGGGTTGGCCGCAGTAAGCACAGGCGGTGCCGGCGGTGCACGGTGGCAGCGGGGACCAGCGGGGATGACGCCGGAGATCGGTCTCGGCCAGAGGAGTGCGATCACCTCTGGTTAGGATGACTTCCAGAGGGCGACAACCAATATGGTGGAGACAAGTGGAGGAGGAGTTGAGCACGATTGGGGCAGAAGGGTGCTGCGACAGTTAGGGTTAGCTGGGTGGACTGGGGTGGCTAGGTCTAGGGTTTGGTGCAAAGAAACCCTAATCTAACCCTTACATACAAAGTGTATTTTTGCAGAAAACCCCCTCAAAGCTGATTATTTACCATCCAGCTCACTGTTAGCGCGTGTATTTTGCATACCAGCCCCTCGACGTTCGAATTCGCGCAAAACGGCGCATAAAATATTAGACCTTTCGCGAATTTTTCGTTTTTGCCAATTCGACCCCTCAACAAACTTTTCACGTTTCTCGAAGATCCGTCCATCGGATTTCCAAATGGAACATAACAGCGCGCTCAGCGGGACTGGGGCATCGAATCTAGGATTTCGTTTCATCCGATTTGGTCACCGATTTGCAACGAAACAAGCCCTCTCTCCAACTTTCCAAAACCACACCTAAATATAAGGGTCAATCCAATAAACTCCCTTTTCTCAAAAATTGTGCATCAAACCTAAAATCCATCAGTGCCATTGGTTCCAGAATAGCTGAACCGTTCAAAACGAGCTATTGGATCGCTATGAACAAAGTCTGATACGCGCCGAAAGCCAACTCTACTCCGTGGCCTCTCCGGAAAACCGGGTTACTATTCACTTTAAGTGAAAACTAAAGATCGCGTAAAATCTCCGTTTTAAGTCATTTTCCCCTGAAACTTGACAAGTGGTTTTGTAATTAAATTACACACAAAAATATCGTCAACAGAGAGTTTAGCTGCACTGCCAAAATCTCAGTCCTTACAACAAATCCACAATTTTTAGATGTATAACAAAACTTCATTAACAATTGAAGTAATTAGCATCTACAATATTCATATTTTTCTCCAAAACATTCATCTATTACATATAGTTTCAATTCCATCACACCATAGTTTCCATCACACCATTACATATATAGTCAACATTCACCAAAAAGAAAACAAAGTACTAAAGTCAACGACTATCACCATTTTTTCAAAAAGGCTTGCTTAGAAACAAAAAAAAAATCTTGCAATTTATCGTCTTTTCTTGTCCTAAAAATCATGATGAACTATCTACAAAAGAGAAAAAGAATAAAGTTAAAACAATATAAAAATAAGTCATACAAATAGATTTTGAACAACATAGCAAATAAACAACTCATAGAATCTAAAGCAACTTTTGTATACCACTATAAACATGCAAAAATTATACAAATTAATATAAATTAGATTACATTGTTTATCCTTTGGATGAAGGAGGAGGTGGACCATTGGAATGTTCGCGTTGAAACATTTCCTTAATCATTCTTATTTCGGCTTCCATGTCATCCATACGGCTCTTAAGCGAATAATTTTCTCTTTGAATTTCATGAAGTTTAGCTTGAAGTTCAGCTCTAGTTTCAATATTTTTCATGTCATTAGGCTTTAAGCCACCATCATGGCAAATAATATGGTTATGACGTTGTGGCCCAAAACATTCTTCAACTAACTCGATATTGGATAAGGATGGTGTAAGGACTGAGATTTTTTTTACAGTGCAACTAAACTCTCTGTTGACGATATTTATGTGTGTAATTTAATTACATAAGCACTCGTCAAGTTTCAGGAGAAAATGAGCTAAAACGGAGAAGTTACGCGATTATTAGTTTTCACTTAAGTGAATAGTAACTCCGGTTTTCCGGTAAAGCCACGGAGTAGAGTTGGCTTCTGGTGCGTATCGGACTCCGTTCATATCAGTCCAATAGCTCATTTCGAAGGATTCAGCTATTCTGGAACTACTGGCGCTGACGGATTTTGAGTTTGACGCACGGATTTCGAGAAAATCCAAAAATACATGTTTTATATGTATTTTGTGTGTTTCTTTCGATTGGAACGAAAGGTTGGATTTTGTCGTGAATCCGTGGTCGATCGAGACGAATCGAAATCGTAGCTCTGTTGTCTCCGAGGTGCTGATCGCACTGGTGCAATCCATTCGCAAATCTGACGGACGGATCTACGGAGATCGCGCGTTGATCGAGGAGAGGTCGGTGTTGGCAAAACGGTATTTTCGCAAAAGTCGCGACATTTTATGTACCGTTTCGCGTGAAATCGCACGTAGAGGGGTATTCGCGCGTTTTACTTGTGCTGTGAGGGACTGGGTAAGAAATACCAAGCTTAGGTAGACTTTTGTGCAAAATTGCACTTTGTGTACAATGTGCATCTAGGGTTTCTATGCACGAAACCCTAGATCTGGCCGACCCTGTCCCCCATCTGTGCCCTAGCCGACACCTCTGCATCCGCGCCCTGCCCGTGCGCGCGCTCCGGCCACCTGAGCACGCCGCCGGCCGCCGGAGCTGGCTGCTCCTCCACCTCCTCCATTGCTCCTTGCTTCACCATCCTTCACCCCCACTTGTGCTGCTACCAGGGTGAACCCACACCCTCGGGTTTCACCTCTGACAGCAGGCCCGACCCCGGCGACCATCTCTGTCGGCCGCCGCCACCCTGAGCGCCGCCGCCGCCGCCTTGGCAATCCTGCAGCCAAGCTCGGGCAGATCCGGCCGAGATGGTTTGATCTCCCTCTCCTCGCACCACCGCCGCCATAGCTCGGCAACGCAGCCTTCCCCGGACGCCGCCGTGGCCGTCGCCACCCTGTGAGCCCGAGCCGAGCCCGTGAGAGCTCAGGATGCTCCAGCGCCGCCGCGGCCGCCTCTCGCCGCCGGCCGGCGTGAGCACCAACTCCGCCTGGCCGGCCGTGCCCGTCAACCGCCGGAGACGCTGCCGCCGGAGCTCGCTGTCCGCCGGAATGAGCCCATGCTCCCCACGGGTTTGGTGGCTAGGGCATCGTTGGCCGTCGTCGCCGCCGCCTCCCGTCGCCTGCTGACGCGAGCCCCGGCCTCCTCTGACCTGGAGCACCTTCCCCTGGCCGGCCTGCCCGCCGTCCGGCCGCCGCCGGCCACCCCGTGCCCTGCCTAGCTCCGGTAAGCTTAGTTAGCTTTCTGCACCTTGTCTTGGGCTTCTGGTCACTGTTCCGGTGAACCGACGCCACCCCGAGTCTTCTGAAGGTGAGCACGATGATCCTGGTTCAGTGCTGATCATCGTGGCCACCTTCATTGGAGTCTGAGAGCCCCTGGTTAGCGAGATAAGCATGCTTTTCCTACTGTGCGCGCTGTTTCACTAATTTTGCGTCGCCCGTGCGCGTGCCACAGTGGCCGGCAGTGCTCCGAAAGGTGAGCACGGCCTCCGGCACGCCGAGACCAGTCAGCGGGAGTCTTGTCTTGGCTGTTTGACCTCTGCTTTGCGTGTACGATCCATAAAAGCCATGAAATCGCATAAAATAATGTGATTTCATGTGTCGATAGGGGCTTTTATGCCGTTTGCTTCGTCGTAGCTACTGCTGGCAGCGAGTTAGGGCTGAGGATAACCTCTGGACTGATCGTCCAAGGCCCCAAGCCTTTGCAAGTGTCAGATTGAGACTTTCGGCGCGTTTCTCGGCAAAATCCGCCGACGGAACGCGGGATCGGTTCGATTTCCTTCCGACAGTGTTTCGTGAGGAATTGTGCAGTCGCTGAGCCTTGTCGGCTGGTCACTCGCATCATTTTGAGGGTTCTGAAATGATGGGTGAGCGACGGTAGGTTCCGGTGTCGAAATAGACACTTCCGGGAACCCGGATTCGTACGATTATCCGGCGATGATCGTATGGTTGTGTCACCTCGTGTCCGCTGCCAAGGCATCCAAATCGGAGTGTTTTGGGGCAGCGGGTGACTCGTGGCACGAGTCGGTGAGTTCGGGACACTTAGTGGGTCCCGACGGCGTCCCGGTGTGGTTTTCGGGACTTCCGGTGAGTTACGATGATCGGTTTTGGAAAACCGATACGAGGTTCTGTGTGGGGTTTGTGAGACTGTGTACTTCAGGTGAGTGGGTTGGTTACTGACCCGTGGGATCTTCGTAGGTCCGGTTGACTTGTGCGTACCCAGTGTTCCGACGCGACAGTGACAGGTGGGTACTTCGATCCGAAGTCGGTACAGTGGTGCACGCTCGGTGATATTCTTCTATCCCTGTTCTTCTGTGCTATTTTCGTATTATATATTGAGCTTGCATCCCCGTTGTTTCTATTATGCTCTACTCATATGTTCTATGCTTAGTATCATGTGTAGGAGTAGAGTAGTTTATCCATATGTGATATCGGTGACCTGATTGGTCGGTTCTCGTACTTTGTTCCGGTGACCTAATTGGTCGGTTCTCGTACTTCGTTTCGGTGACCTAGTTGATCGGTGCTTTTATCTTATATCTGTTGACCTGGTTGGTCGGTCGTTGCATTATGTATTGGGTTGGTCTGTTTCTCGACTTCTGTTGTTCGATGACCTTTGAGGTCGGTGTACCCTGAGGGGTAGGATTGTCGGCTGGTGCTGACGGTAGTTCTGGACTATATCGAATACACTCCTGTGACCTATCGGTCGGTTCTTGCGTTGGTTTTCATGGGTTAGATTTGGCGGCACAGCCAGATTCCTGGAGTCCGTTTTCGGTGATAGACGAGTGTGGACCGTACATTGGGATCGTGTTTCTCTTGTGGCGACCCGAGTGCCCAGCCTACATGCTGGTGAAAAGGCCTTTTCTTGTGGGAGGACGCCCCCTAGTTGGGCGACCACATGCACTTTACGTGAGCTCGACACCGCTAGTTACGCCTATACTAGTTATCGGTTGGCAGCCGTTAGTCGGCTGTTAGTGACGGGGAGCCCCGAATGGCTGGCACATCCAGTAGTTCATTGTTACACTTGGCTGGCTCTATCCAGTTACATGCCTTTCATTGCTTGCTGGTTTGTCCAGTGGCTACGTTTGTCCTCTTGGCTGGTTGGTCCAGTGTTCATATCATATATGCTTACGGTAGATGAGATGGGGATATGTCCTATGATGTGTATCTTGTTGGTCCGTCTCATTTATTTCTATTATACATCTATGACGAGCTACAGTTGATTTTCATGCNAAAGCCGAGGAAAAACTACCACCAGCCCGGCGCACCATGCAGTTATACTGCTGTTGGCTGGTATAATTCCAGCATTGTCTTCAAATATCAGAGAATTTTGGATAATTCTCTGTGCCGGTTCGACGTTTCTTGCGTCAGGTAACATTGATGCATTGCTTCCTTTTTCTTTTTTATTAATCGGACATGTCATCCTCCCCACTGAACTGATCTCCATCTGTATGCATATATTTATGCTGTCTTTCCATGTCGTCATCATCATCAAAAGATCTTTGCCGCTTTGAATTTCGATCATCTGCTTTTTCCTGAAAAATTTGAAGTTTGTGTACTAAGAACATTTTGCAATTCACTAGTAACAATACATAGTTTTTCCTGACCTAAATCAGAACCTATACAGAATCATATTTAAGAGAAAGAATCTGGTTGTGTATTAAGATTTACAAAAAGTTAATGCTGTCAATTCCACTTAAAAGCATATGGATCATATGTTAAAGTGTTTGACTTAGCAGTTTGATTTAAAGCCAGCCTGTTTATCTGCTAAACACAATCCTGCTGCTTTTTGGTATAGAAAAGCTGCTCTAGAAGCCAGGATCACTGGCAATAAGCATGTGCTCAACAGATTCTTTTCCACCTTAGTATGCATCGAAGCCAAAAAGGTGAAACTGTATCTTACATGTTTTCTAGATATTTCTTCAAGCTCCTTATTTTCTATAACAGCAACAGCTGATTTCCTCCTCACAGTAATTCTTGAGGGCACTGGAAAATGTTCTACGTCGTCCCCAGACCTGCCTTCTTTTGCCTTCTTCTTTTGCAAAACAAGTTTTGTAGGAAGAGGCTGCACAAACAAGAAATGATAAGCATCAAAAAGAAATGCATAGCTGCATATTCCATAATAAGAATATTCAGTTTTACCAAATATCTTGCAGCTCCATCACCAAATGTCATGAGGTATGTAGTTGGGTCATCAGCATCATCACCCCTTACCTTCAGCATTAAAAAAAAAAAAAAAAAAAAAAATTCAGACGCTTTTCCGCTGTCTTTTAAACTCAAAGGGACCCCGGGGCGTGACAGATGGTTTTGATTGAGTAGCAACAACAATTTTATCCTTCAAGAAATAAGAAAAATAATAGTAAGTTGATAATGCATTAAAAGTGATAAAACTAAGTTAATAAAAAAATATGTTCCACATACATATTGTTTTATAGTATCTTCACCAACTAACTTGTCACCCTTTTTTCGAGTCTCAAAAAATATAGTTGCTAAGCTGGGTGGTTGACTGACTTTGCCTCCTTTTTCTACATAAATCAAACACAAATAACATTAATAAATAAAAGAGTTAAAATATCAAAAAAGTATAATGCTAACTTTTCATTACCTTCTTCCAAATAACTTGTCGAATTGGCTTACTAACGGTACGATAAGGCATTGTTAACTTTGCCCTATTACTAGAGTTCTGTTTGCTTGCTGCCTATTTATATAGAAGAAAAAACGAATCCCAAAATAACAGTAGAATGTACTGTAAGAAAAGCTTCTTTTAAGATAAATAGCTTATACCTTAATTTATCTAATGGCAAAAAAAGAAAAGAAAAGAAGCATACCATAAACTTTTTACTTGAGAAATGTTCCTTAACTAGCCACTCCTAATCCTCTCGATCAATATCTTAAGGAATGTTTTCTAGAATTTCTTGTATAGTACTGTATGGTTTTATATATTTGCGATGCAAATCTCCCCTCCATTTGTTCCATAAATCATTCATACTAGTGAAGGCCCGCGCTACGGAGCGGGAAATCTATGTAAATTTTTAAAAATTTTAAATTATATAGTAAATAGCACATAAACTGTAAAGTCAGTAATATCAAAGGATATTCACTTTAAAATTTAATTTTTAATTTAAAATTAAATTTTAAATTTCAAATTAAATTTTTTATTTTTTGAATGTGATCTAAGATTATTCTAAACAAAACAAAAAGAATTAAAAAAGAGGGGGAAAAGGGGAAAAAAGTTGGTGCGTTCGAGTTTGGATGCAAACTGAGGACCAAACGACAATAAATTCGATTTCGTAGGTAGCATATAGATTGAACCAATTTATTTTATTTGGTTTTGATTTGGTTTGGAAGTAGGATTTAACACGGGCACAAACTGATATACCATATTTTAAGAAAAATCATTTTTATTTTGAATAAAGCTGCACCTTTCGTTTCTAACATGAATTTTTTCAGTTTCCACTATTATAATTTTTGAATAATACTATTGGCACACTCTATTAGGAGTGCACATTTTACAATATTATTCAGAAATTTAAAATCCTCTATAAAGTAGTATATTATATAATAATATATCCATATTAACAATATATAATACTATTAATACTAATAATATTATAAACTAATTATTTTAGAATAATTATATATAATAATAAAAATACTATAGAAAGAATATAAAATAAATAAGTTATTAGAAAATAAATAGTAGATTATATAATAAATTAATTATATAATGAGATTTATATTATATAAAATAAAATAATATATATTTAATATAATAATTATAAATTAATAAATAAATACAATAATAACTTTTGTATTAAATTGGTTTTACACAAAATACACACACAAAAAAGGTGTCAAGAGCGGATATCAGTTCACTCGGCACGCCGACATGCCGTTATCAAAGGAATGTTCTGTATACGAAGCGTCAAAGAACCTTATAAAAACGAACTAAAACATAGTAAGAGACGACTCAAAAACTAAATTAAGATTTTAATATACATATAAATCCAAAATACAGGCTACTCATGGCGATGGTTAAACAAATTGTACATCAACTAAAACAACTACTGCAGTAGGGAAAAACCTCTACTCATGATCTGGGGTAGGGCTAAGCTCAACGCCCTCGCTTGGTCTGGTCGAAGCGAAGATGGCAGCGAGGCACCTGTCGTATGCAAAAACAACTAAACAAGCTCACAAACACAGCGGAACTACTAGTATAAAAAGTATCCTGAGTGGGTACGCAAACACATCGATCACCCACTAAGTCTACAGAGGAGAAGATAGTAGGAAACAGGAGTACACTCTAGACCGCTAATATCATACACTATATGTCTTAACATAAACCAACTGTAAGGAATTCAAGTCTGACGCCAATCAAACGGAGACTGTGTAAGCATTCCGTCCAACAACACAACGGACTGTGAACACCCGTCCTACCGTTGCGACTATAGGCTCATATCCACTTAACTGGTCCGTGGAGAGCAAGTCAAACTACATATCGACACAAAGCGAAAGACAAAGTCTGACTCCGGAGTGGCAACTCGTCGGGCGCACCAACGAGTAAGCAGCGTATTCTGTCGACTCATCAGCATCAAACTAAGCCAAAAGTCAGTAATTCGATCAAACGTGTTTGACAACGCAACAGTAACATGCCTGGCAGCGATATTTGACGCGAAAATGCGCATACGGGTCCAGCCGTCAACATCTGACAGAACCCAACAGTCAGAACGACTGAACGAACCCTGAGAAAATTACTCGGAACCAGCACAGAAGGTAATACAATTCTAAACTACTGGAGTACCGTATTCGCAAAAACTGGCGAAGTTACAATTTTCTCACCGAATGCTACGGATCAAAGCTAAATAGGTAGTTAAACTGGTGACAGGTCCAAAATCGAGGTTTTCTCCTAGATTATTATTTCCATCAACATGTAATCTATTTACTTGCTAAAATGCTGAAATTCGTATTTTACATTCTACATTAAAACATAATTGAAGCTTAACAATATTGTAAAAATCACGATGTTATACATGTGATAATAAAAAAACTAGGATAAAATCGATGTAACCTCACTCAAAAGCTTCGCTGGAGCGTAGATCTAAGTGATGGGCACTTGTGGCGCTCGTATCCTTTCGACCAAGGATCGCCTAACATCTAAGTCTAGCACAAAAATTCAACCGTTTCAGTCTATTTTAGCATCAGTGAGATAACAACAAGGATCGACCAAGCTAACTTCAACCAAAATTTTGCAAGTAAGGGCTTCGGTGTATCCTCTCGAAGTCCGAATCCAATACAAGTCGTGCAATCCGGATGCTCTGAGCGAAACGAGCTGAATCCTACAAGTGAACGGTGGAATTTCAGAAAACGAACAATTTATCGAGTTAAAGTAGTAAAACTTGCGAAAAGCCGGGAATGCTGGAAATTACACCTGCAAATGGCACGCGTGGGACAGAAAAATGGCGAAGAACTCTCCAGCGTCGGACCGGCCTTTCGCGCTAACCCCGGCGTCAAACAAGCTTGAACGATCCGCGGCGCGCCGTCGACGATGAAATCCGAACTCCACTCGAGCTCACCTGTGCGCAAGAGAACCAGCTAGAGAGAGAGGAAAGATAAAAAGCTTTCCTCTCATCTCTCTGCACACACTTATAATAGAAGGAGAAAAATGGGGTGATACAAAGAGGATAAAATTACCCCATTTAGCCCTCTACTACCCCTTGTACCGTACTCGGCTCCTGTACGTACAGAGCAACCGAGAGCAGTTGACTTTTCGCGCTGGTTTGTACCAGTACAGCATAGCTTGTAACGTAAGCAAGCAGAGAATTGCTCTGTTTTGCGAATTCTTACCCGATAAGCTGCGCTCTGTTCTAGGGTCGCACGGTAGTCTTTATCTCATTTTGATCAACGCCGACTCCGGGCTTTGTCCCGACACTCTCCAAATAAAAAGAGACTGTCCGAAAGCTTCAAGTCAAACAGGGATCTCACAAAGAGGGTTTGCAAATCACTCGAATTCCTTGATAATATATAATAAATAATTATATGTTAAATTATAAAATACTATATATAGAATACAGATATATAAGTATAATATTATAAACATAATATAATAATTTATATTGTAAAATATTGATCTATAAAGAAGATACTAATATAATATATATTATATATAAGCGAGAAGAAGAGAGAGAGAGAAATGAGAGAGAGGGGGGGAGAGAGAAACAAGCGCGCCCCGCGGCCCCGCTCGCCTCGCCAGCGTCGCAACGGCTCGCCCACGCGCGCTCTGTTGCGACCAGGCGACGCACCCGCGCCCGCGCCCTGCCAGTTCGCCTCTGCAGCCGGTGCAGACTAGATGGGAAAGGGGAAGAAGAGAAGATAGAGAGAGAGAAGAGAAGAAGATAGAGAGAGAGAGAGAGGCGGTGGGGGAGGGAGAGGCAAAAGAGGGGAGGAAGCGGGGTGGTGGAGAGAGGGAGAAAGCGAGAGGGCTGGGGGGAGGTAAACTGGAAAAAAGAAGAAGATGAGGGGGGGAGGAGACCGGTGACCCGCACATCGCGGGCGTGTGTTGTCGCCACCCTCGCCCTGGCACCCGTGGCGCGGGTAGTCGTGTCGTGGAGGAGAGAGGGGGTGGAGGGAAGGAGAGCAGGGAGAGAGAGGAGGAGAGAGAGAGAGAGAGAGAGAGAGAGCTGTAGGGAGAGGGAGAGAGGGGGAGAGAAAGGGAGAAAGAGAGCCAGGTGAGGGAGGGGGGGCCACCGAAGAGAGAGAGAGAGAGTGTGTTTGTGTGGGGGAGAGGAGTATTTAAAAAAAAAAATATGGGCCCCACAAACCCTCCCTAAAACCCGGGGAGGGCTCCGTACAAACTCACAATTTAATAGATTAATAGATGAGCTAGGATATCTTCACGAAACTCCTCCATTTTTTGTATTTTCAAATTTATCCTTCAAGTTCAAATAATATTTATATAAGTTTGTAAAACTTACAACTAAAAACTTCTAATATGGTGGAATAATTCTATAATCAACTCAAATTGATATCAAGTTAAATAGTTTTACCGTCATCGCAGCTCAAATATGTTCCTTTTCTTCCTCCCCAATCTCCTTCATTGAGTGCACGTGAAGTGGACAAATATTGCGATCGCGCACGATTCTTCCTAGGTGCCTCAAAAATACCCTATGATTCTTTCCCAACGCGCTTATTGTAGAATTTCACGTTCAACTTTTTTCCACTTTTCAACTTTGCGACCTCCTTACACTTATTTTTACCTCGCATCTTTCTCTTCTTTGGAACACTTGTAGAATCTAAGAAAAGAAAAAAAGATTAAAAAAAAATGCATTAGTACTAGTCATATACGTAAAGTATAAAGATAAAATAACCAATGATGTAATAGATATAAACCATAAAGATTAAATAATGTGTAAAGACAAATGTATAAAGATAAAATATGTGTCAAAACAAAAGGAAGGAAGTTATACCAGCTTCCCTTCATCCTTCTCCAATTTGTGTTTCTTCCATAAGCTCAAAATGAGGGGGTGAGATATTGTTTGAATGCACAATAGGAGTATCAAGAGATGGTGTAGTAGTAGCCTCCACACTTTGTGACATAGATGGTCGTAAGGAATAGAAAGATTTTAAACTAAATTGTGCGCGCCCCTTACCCAATGCACCTGGTGGTAGAATCCGCAACGGTCGCTCCTCGTAACTCAGATCCTCGCCAATCATAAGTGGAGTGAAGTCAATCACATGAGAGGGATCGAAAACGTATCTCCTCAAAGCCGAGACGTGGAACACATCGTGGATACCAGCAAGTCGCGGGGGTAGGGCTATCCTGTAAGCAACCGGTCCGATACGCTCCAATACCTCGAAAGGGCCAACAAACCGTGGGCTAAGCTTCCCACGTACTCCAAATCGGCGTATCCCTCTGGACGGCGAGACTTTGAGAAAAACATGATCTCCAACCTGAAACTCCAAGTCTCGTCTCCTGGTATCGGCGTAGCTCCTCTGTCGGCTCAGTGCTGTCAAAAGGTGTCGTCGAACGACTCTCACCTTTTCCTCAGCCTCATGTAGAATCTCTGGTCCAAGTGTCTTCCGCTTACCCACATCACTCCAAAATAGGGGGGATTGACATCTGTGTCCATACAACGCCTCAAACGGAGCTATCTGGATGCTCGCTTGATAGCTGTTGTTGTACGCAAACTCAACCAGTCTCAAATGTCGATACCACCCTCCTCCAAAGTCCAGGACACATGCCCTCAGCATGTCCTCTAGAGTCTGAATGGTCCGCTCTGACTGACCATCTGTCTGTGGGTGAAACGCCGTGCTAAAATGTAGCTGTGTACCCAAGGCGGTCTGAAGACTCCTCCAAAACTGGGATACAAACCTCGGGTCTCTGTTTGATACAATCGACACTGGCACGCCGTGCAGCCTAACGATCTCATCCAAGTATAGCTGCGCAAGTCTCTCCCTGGACCGGGTAGTCTGAACCGGTAGGAAGTGAGCAGACTTGGTCAGTCTGTCCACTATCACCCAAATCGCGTCGTAGCCACCCTGCGCTCTAGGCAATCCAACGACGAAGTCCATCGTGATGTGCTCCCACTTTCACTCGGGAACTGGCAGACTCTGAAGCTTGCCAGCAGGCACTTGATGCTCGGCCTTCACCTGTTGGCAAGTCAAACACTGAGCCACATATCTACCAATGTCCCTCTTCATTCCAGGCCACCAGAACTGTGCCTTAAGATCCTTATACATCTTGGTTCCCCCAGGGTGAACCGTATATGGGGAACAATGAGCCTCTCTCAAAATATCCGCTCGAACCTCCGGATCCACAGGCACACACAGTCGGTCCTTGTACCGTAGTACTCCCGAACTGTCCAAAGCAAATCCCTCAGTCTGCCCCCTGTCTAGCTGCTCTCTAATACTCAACAAATACGGATCTCCACTCTGTTTTTCTCGGATCCTATCCAACAGAGTGGGCTGCAACACAAGAGATGTCAGCCTCGCCGTAGACCTAGGGGGTACTATCTCGAGTCACAGCCGCTGTAGCTCCTCGAGTAGGGGTCTCTGCTCAGTAATCCTCAAACTCAGGCTCTGCACTGACTTTCCGCTCAACGCATCTGCCACCACATTCGCCTTGCCAGGATGATACTGAATACTAATGTCATAGTCCTTCAGTAATTCCAACCACCGGCGCTGCCTCAGATTCAACTCCTTCTGTGTGAACAGATACTTTAGACTTTGATGGTCGGTGAAAACCTCGCAGTGCTCGCCGTACAGGTAATGCCGCCAGAGCTTCAAAGCAAAAACCACCGCGGCAAGCTCCAAATCATGCGTAAGGTAATTCTTCTCATAATCCTTTAACTGCTGTGAAGCATAAGCAATCACCCTACCATGCTGCATCAGCACGCAACCAAGCCCACTGTGCGATGCATCACTGTAGATCACGAAATCCTCCCCCATCACCGGAAGAGCAAGTATAGGAGCCGACGTCAACCTCAGTCTCAACTCGTCAAAGCTCCTCTGACAGTCGTCGCTCCAGACAAAACGAATTCCCTTCCGCGTCAAGCGTGTGAGGGGTGTGGAAAGCTTCGCAAAGCCTTCCACAAACCGACGGTAATATCCTGCCAGTCCGAGGAAGCTCCGTACCTCAGTCACCATCGTCGGTCTAGGCCAATCTCGAATTGCCTCGATCTTCTTCGGGTCCACTGCTATGCCCTCGGCTGAAATCACGTGGCCCAAGAAAGCAACCTCCCGTAACCAAAACTCGCACTTCTTTAACTTGGCATACAACTTCTTCTCTCGCAGAAGCTGTAGCACAATCCTCAAGTGCTCCTCATGCTCAGCATCGCTCCGGGAGTAAATCAAGATATCATCAATAAAGACTGCCACAAACCTATTCAAGAACGGCTTGAACACTCTGTTCATCAAATCCATGAATGCGGCAGGGGCATTCGTCAATCCAAAAGGCATCACCGTAAACTCATAATGCCCGTACCGAGTCCGAAAAGCCGTCTTGGGAACATCCTCGGCCCTCACCCTCAGCTGGTGGTAACCTGACTGGAGATCAATCTTCGAGAAGACATAAGATCCCTGCAGCTGATCAAACAAATCATCAATGCGCGGCAAGGGATACTTATTCTTGATGGTCACTTTATTCAGCTCCCGGTAGTCCACACATAACCTGAGCGAACCATCCTTCTTCTTTACAAATAGCACTGGCGCTCCCCAAGGCGACACACTGGGTCTTACAAACCCTTTATCCATCAAATCCTGAAGCTGTGCCTTTAGCTCTCTCAGCTCTACTGGCGCCATCCGATAAGGTACCTTTGAGATTGGTGCAGTTCCAGGAACTACATCAATCACAAACTCAATCTCCCTCTCCGGCGGCAACGTAGTCAACTCAGGGGGAAATACATCCGGAAACTCGCGGACTACTGGAATGTCCTCAAGTCCCGGCGCCGCCGTAGGTACCTCCACAACAGTCGCTAGAAAAGCGACACATCCACTACTCAGCATCTGTCGAGCCCTCGCCGAAGATATCCAGGTGGCAAACAACGTGCTCCTGCAGCCTCTGAAAGTGAACTCCTCCTGGCCTGGCTCGCGGAACGTCACCGTCCTCGCTCCACAGTCGATCGTAGCATAGTACCGCGCCAGCCAATCTATACCGAGCACGACGTCGAAGTCCTGCAGCTGCCCTAACACCAACAGGTCTGCGGGCATGACCCACGAGTCCAACTGTACCGGACACGACCAACAACACTCTGCAACCTGTAAAACATGGTCCGGGATCTGCACCTCTCGTGCCTGTGACAATGCCCCTAACTCTAAACCATGCAACAATGCAAATGCTCGGCTAACAAAAGAATGCGAGGCTCCAGTATCAAAAAGAGTACGAGTACGAATGCCGGAAATCAAAGTGATACCTGCCACCACTCGGTCGGCTGCTGTAGAGTCCTCCACCTGAGCTGCATAGACTCTGCCACTCGGAGCCTGCTGTCGTCGCTCACCCTGTCGCGGCACGGACGACCTATCCTCCTGGCGGTAACTCGGTGCTGCTCTGAATGACTGCTGAGGTGCTGGTGGAGCCGAAGCTGATGATGGTGCTGGAGATGCTGCTCTGGGACAGGCTGCTCTCATGTGTCCCGGCTGACCACACCCGTAGCACCGGCCCTCCCTCTGCTCACACTGTCTGGGCCAGTGTGGTCCTCCGCAGATCACACACTGCAGCGTCCTCTCTGGCTGTCCTCGCTGACGGGAGTCTCTGGATCGCTGACGTCCCGAGAACCCACGACCCTGAGAACGCGATCGTGGAGGCCTCGGCGGACGTCTGCTACTCGACTGGCCTCCGTCGTCTGGAGCTAGGCGCTTCCTATCCTGACTCTGTCCCGGCCCCTGAGTCCTCTCCCGCATCGACACCTCTCCTCTCTCCTCCCATAGTGCCTGCTCAATGGACGCGTCCAAAGTTCTCGACCTCTGCGCCCTAACGAACCTGAACAGGTCGGGTCTCAAACCCTGCTCAAACAAATAGACCCTATGTGCCTCATCTCTGGCTACAAACGGAACACAGTTCAGGAGTCTAGTAAACTCCCGAACATACTCCTGAACTGTCCGCTCGCCCTGCTGGATCCTCTTCAAATCCTCCTCAATCTTCTGTTTCATGCTGTTGGGAAAATACATCCCATACAGCATTCCACAGAAATCATCCCACCTCAGCTGCGCTGCCTCTAGTCTCTGGTCTCGCCTCACTCTCCACCACCAGTCACGTGCATCACCTGACAAACAGTGTACTTCCAGAGGTACCTGCTCCCCCTCTGGAACGTACAGATCCTCGAATAACCTCTCTATTGCACTGACCCATCCCTCAACAACCCAGGCCTCAGTGCCTCTGCCATCGAAGATCGGTGGATCAAATCGGTGGAAACGAGCTAACCTCTCCGTCCACCGCTCCTGTTCGGCCTCAGTCAACGGTACTGACCCCCTAGCAGGCGCAACAGGCGCTACTGGAATTGCTACTGACGGAGGAACTGCTGCAACTGGAGCTGTCACTGGAGTAGTCGGGAATGGTACAGTCTGCTCTGTACACTCGGTGCTGAACTCGGTGACTGAGCTATCCTCTCACACAACCTCTGCAACAACTCCCCCTACTGCCTCGTCACCTCAGTCAGGGCAGCCAACTGTGCACTCAGATCAGTGGGTGCCCTAGCCTCAGGTCGCGCACTCGGCTCCACAACAGGGGGTGCACTCGCCTCTGGTCTGTCACCCTGCTCCTGTCGAGTACTCTGCTCCATCTGCTCAGGTCTCTCAGGGGATCCCGCACGATCCCGCGCCAACTGGGCACGCTCTCTCAACGACGGTCGACCTCGGCGACGATACATAGCTAAAAGGAACAAATCGGGGTCAAATACAACGCAACACTCTCGACCCAATCAACGAAAGTCTAGAAGGCGGTCCCTGTTTTCCTCCAAAATTATGTTGTCTGCAGCCAACATAATTTCTCAGGCCAAAA
>NW_017890804.1:0-861 GCF_001540865.1 Ananas comosus | reverse complement strand
TCTCGAAGTCCCGAATCCAATGAACCAAGTCTCGTCGCAATCCGATGCTCCTACGTCGAGAACGAGCTGAAATACTAACAGTCGACGGTGGATTTCAGCAAACAACAATTTATCGAGTTGAAGTAGTAAAAACTTGCCCAAAACCCAGGGAAATGCTGAATTACCCACCTCGACAACACCGGGCACCGCTGCGATAGAAAAACGGCGAAAACCTCCGCTCGCCCGGCCTTCTCGCGCTACCCCGGTGTCAAACACGAGCTCGAACGACTCCGCGGCACGACGTCGACGATGAAATCCGAACTTCACTCGAGCTCCACCGTGCGCAAGAACCCAGCTAGAGAGAGAGAGGAGAATAAGAAAAGCTTCCTCTCTCTGCTCTACACCACACTATAAAGAAGGAGAAAAAGGGGTGATACAAACGAGGGAGAGAAAATTACTCATTTAGCCCTCTACCTACCCCCTTGTACCGGTACACGGGCTCCTGTACCGGTACAAGAGCCAACCCGAGAGCAGTTGAGCTATTTCGCGCTGGTTGTACCGGTACAGCCACTAAGCTTGTACCGGTACAGCAAGCATTCCCCGCGCTGGTTGTACCGGTACAGCAAGCAAAGAATGCTGCTGTTTTGCAAAATTCTTCGCGATAAGCTATCCTCGCGTCGCACGGAGTCCGTTTTACGTCTATTTGACGCCAACGCGACTCGGGCTTGTCCTGACACTCTCCAGAGCTGTCGACAAGCCTCCACAGTCAAACACCAGGGATCTCACAAAGGGGGTTTCAAATCACTTCGAATTCCTTGGATCCGATTATATAATAAATAAATATATATGTATAAATAAAATACTATGTATAGAATACTATAT
>NW_017890803.1:0-34346 GCF_001540865.1 Ananas comosus | reverse complement strand
GTCCTCACCAGAATTGGAGATCTTTAGGTGAGTTTTGACATTTGAATTGAGATAATTAAGCATTAGTGCTGAAATTTTTGGTAAATTGATGGTTTTGCTGGATTTTTGGGTGAATTGTAATGTCCAGATTTTGGGGGGACTTGTTGCTGGTTTGGAGGTGCTACCAGCTGTGTTACTTGTGATCTGAGACCATCTTACTGCCAGAAGTTGCATTAGAGGTGGGTTATCATCGGTTCCGCTCCTAAGTGCATGTTTAGTCGACGTGTATAGTTCGATTTTTGTATATCATACTTTAATTCATCGATTAGCATCTTGAATGTAATATGAATGTAGAAGTATGCTGAAATGAATATTTATATTATACATGTTGGACTCGAAATTTGACTTAGGAGAAAACCTGCGTTTTGACCCGTCATATGCTTAAACTACCAGATTTAGCTCTAGGAGCCGTGATTCGATTGTATCGTTGCAGTATCAGTGCGATGGATACCTGTGGTAGTTTAGAAGGCATTTACGCTCGTGCTGGGGTGCCGAGCTTATTTTCTTCAACAGAGTTTAGGCTGTTTCGGGTCGTTGGGTGCCGTTCGGGTTAGCGGTAGACCCAGATTCTTGTTTTGGTCACAGATTGTGCTGAGGGCATGTGGGTTTGATTTGTAGACCTGTTTTGACCCTGTACACTTGACTTTGGCTAGTTGGAGCCTGATTGAGCTCGACAGAGATACGCTGCATACTCGGATGGGTAGCGCCCACGAGTGCCACTCCAGAGTCAGGCTTTGTGCTTTCGCGTTGGTGTCGCTCATGCCGGTTGGACTTGCTCTCCAAGGACCAGTTGTGTGGATAGAGCCTAATAGTTGCAACTAGGCAGGGACGGGTGTGTTCACAGTCCTAGGGACGGGTATGTCTACAGTCCTGATTGAATTTGGTCATATTTGACATTTCCTACAGTTGGTTAGTGTAGAGCATGATAGTGTAGTGATTTGTAGCGGTTGAGTTTATTTCCTGCTTTTTGACTATTCTTACTCCCTTTTGTAGACTTAGTGGGTGGACCGATATTGTTTTGGGCGGTACCCACTGAGGACTACTTGTTTTTACAGTAGTTCTCACGCCCAGTTGTTACCCCTGTTTTGCAGAGCTACAGGTTTCGGTTGCTGCGCCTTCCGCGGATCAGGATCGAGGCAAGGGCGTCGCGAGTTAGAGCCCCACCCGACGTGCTGAGCTAGAGATGCCCTTACTGCAGGAGATATTTTGTTTCGAGTTTATGTACATAGTGGACTTAACTCGTCAGTGCGAGTAGCTTTGTATTTTGGATTTGGATTATGTTTATGAAACTTAGTTTGTTTAGCTTCTGTTTTCTCTAACAGCTCTCTACTACTGTTCGTAGTAGTGTTTGATTTGCAGGTACAGCTATCGTTTCGTATACAGGAAAAATTTCTTTGTATACGGCGGATTTGTCGGCGCGCCCGGGGCCAGTGTAATCCGGGGCGTGACAATTTCATTACAAAATCAAAATACAAAAATAGCCAAAACTTATTAAGTTCCGATTGAGTTTCTAATAGATCGTCCAATACATCTAATACAACACTTAAGAAATAAAGCAAATCCTAATATTATAATTTGGATAGGCTCAAATAGTACTGGCGCAAGTCTAAGTTGCTAAAAGGTCAATCTCATACAGAAAACAAAAAGAAGAATATAATAAATTGAGGAATAATAACTATCAATTAAAAAGAAGAATTTGATGGGGTATCTTGTTCAAAAGATAAAGCAACATGAATAGGATTAAATTTTTAAAGAAAAATTGAAAATAAAGGCTTAGATATTCAAAAGGATAATTTTTTGTTATATAGGAACATATTTGATAATTATAATCCAAATATAGACCAAATTCAGAAACAAAATTTTATATCTATATTCTTTTAGGCATTAGATTAAATACTTGATAGGCATTCCAAATAACATATAAAATTTAGAAAATCTATATCATGGAAATCTAATGAAAATCTATCCAAAGAAGATTTAATGTAAATTTTAGATTCTAAAAATAGTCTTACATCGAAAATCTATCCAAAGAAGATTTTTTTTTTTCAATAATACCAAAAACAGTAAAGAGAACAAGTAAAAAATCTTTGTGATGGTGGAAATGACGATCAACAATATGTTTTTGACAAGAGTGAGAGAGACGAAGCTACCGTACAAGAGAGATAAGAAGGAAATTTGAGAGACTTAATTAAAAAGTTAAACAAAATAATCACTCTCTATTAAAAATAAATAATTAAAATAAAATAAAATAATGAAATGTTACAAAACCAAAGCATGTTTTAAAGCTGTAGAAGAGGCACCTGCTTCCACCGTATCAAATTCGAAGTGTTTTTAAGATAATGATAAGCTACGGAAAATGAGTTCCTGCCTTTGGAGATCAAACACTCAAAACAAAAATCTCATTTTCCTCTACACTCTATTAAGCAGCGTACAAGCCCTGGAGTAAAACGCAACAAACACTCAGTTTATTTTCAAGTACGTTGTTGGCACGCAGATAAAATAACAATACGAGGTGCCTATTTACATTCACTTTGCTTCGCTCACTGGCCCAGCAATCTTTTAATCCCGGCTTTCTGCTCCGAAGTAAGCCTCGTCGGGAACTTGACGTCGAACTTGATCCTCAGATTTCCCCTTTTGGATGGATCTTTCGGTATCGGCATGCCCTCCCTAGGAACAACTTCCTCGTAGCCGGGATAGATGATGTTGTTTATGGGAATTGTGAGATTCCGGCCATCTAAAGTCGTCAGATGGACGGTGTGGCCGGTTAGGGCTTCGACTAGCGGTACTTTCTCGGTCACGACCAGGTCGTTACCATCCCTGGTGAAAACAGGGTGGGGCTTCTCGTCGATGATGAAGACCAGGTCGGAGGGGATGACATTTGGCTGCTCGTTTCCTTTCTCTGGGAATGTAATCTTCGTTCCCTTCTTCCAACCAGGTTTCACATCGATCGTCAGGATTTCCTCCACCGGAATTGTTTTCCTGTATAGACAGTTGAAACAATTTAAGCCATGGGTGAAAATAGAAACAAGATGAGATTTCATAGCGAAGAACCTCTTGGTATCACATAATTTATAACTACATATATATATGCTCAAGGTCATTCAATAGAGGTTAATCCTAATATAATGATCAAATTGAAAAACTGGGTATTGTCACTATATATGGTTTGACAATAATGTTGCAGAAAATAAAGAGTGGACACACAAGCATAGAGTATAGAGTTGACACACAAGTATAGAGTATAGATTTACTTGAACAAAATATTACAACCCTCCTATGATAACTAGCGCAACTTAGGGAGAGTAAAAATAATCACCGAAGAAGAAAAATAGTGGACTACAACTACCCATGATAACATGCCTACAGTTGTTGGTGGTCCTATTAAGTAGTTGCACTGATAGTGCATAACGACAAGAGAGAATTGACTCCAAAATCCAAGTTATACGAGCGAAGCAAGTGATAGTCCAAAATCGTAGCCCCCTTTCTTTCTGACAAAATAAAATCCAGATGTAAACTCTCATATACAGCAAGTATCAGATGGTTCTCCCTCCCATACCAAATTTGATTATTAAGCAGTGAGAGAATGACTATTGACAACTTTAGCAGTTCTAGAGATGTAAGGAAAGATTTGGGACAATTTTTAACCAAGTAAAATCTATATACAAAAACTATGCATGTTAGAAGTGATAATACTTAATTTGGTAAGTTAATTTCTTTTTCCCTTTCCAAGAGCAAAAGGAATTTCTTTTTCCCTTTCCAAGAGCAAAAGGCATAAAACTGTAATATGAAAGGTAAGGATATTAAGAAAAGCAAAAGGTTGGATCTTAAAAAAATCAGTTCTCCCAAGAATCAGAAAAAGGATTTAAGAAAGATGGAATTCAAGTAGCACTGTAGTTATCTTTTGACCCTTAGAACCCTGCGGCCAGCCTGCATTCTATATTTAATCTTCTTTTTCGTTGAAATAGTAAAAGCTCCAACAGAGATATATACCTAGGAAGGACTTAAAATTAAGGCACTTCTAAATGTCTGCCTTTTATTGGTAAAAATTCTGATTGGCCTTATACATTTGTAACTTATAAGAAGAGAGAGAAACAAAAAAGTGGATGCTAAGATAGGTGCTCGGTGGTTCTCTTTGAGAGAGTGAATAGAGATAAAATAAGCAGGATAGGAATAGGGGAGTCTGTTTCACAAATTAAATTCTGAGAGTGACCCGCAAACTGATTAGTTGTAATACAAGAGCAGTGAAAAGTTTGCTCTGATAGCGACCAATACCGGGAAGCAGAGCAAAAAAAGTAAAAGGGGTTATTACCAAAGAGGGAGTAAGGAAGTTTCATGAAGGTATTGCGGTAGCTAGAAACTATCTTTCAGCATGCATCTTTGGTCCTGGAACATCAGTACTCGGTTGGCAAGCAGCATAATAGACATTTATGACTGAGCAATGTGTTAACTAATTCCACTTTTCAAGGATATGCTAAATAATGTCAAAGATGAAGTTTGTTATCCTGAAATATTGGGATAGATTGGACAATCAACTAAATGCATACTATGCAACAATCGCTGAGAAAACCTACGCCAAATTTAGACACTAAGAAACTTCTCTTGGAAAACTAAACAGAGGCCTAATCCTATCTCATCCGTGGATGGAAATGCAATAAAGTTTTAAACACTACCGAGAGGGGGAATTCGTGCCCTCATTTAGTTTTTCGGTCCCAGGGAAAAAGTGGTAAGATCTAGCGATCTAGGGAATTATATACAAACATAAAATATCTCTTGTTAGTAATCATTGTTCCAAAAAGCGGCTGATACGGCTACATATGTAATATGCGATGCAGTATGCAGCCAGACCACATATGCAGACATCTTTTTTTTCTTTTTTTCTTAGAAGGTGGAATTGAAAATGCAGTGTTGAATGAAATTACATGGCTAATGATTATGCATATACATACGACTATTTTCATACAAATTTGGCTAAATAATAAAGCATACAAATGTAATTATCGTTATATAAATATAACCTACTATCTTTCTTTTTATTTCAGTTCGTATAATTCCTAATGAGTTTAATAATTATGTTTATAAATATTGGTGAATATTTTTGTAGTTGGTAGATATTAATAAGCTAGATTTTTTTTTTTTTTAAGTGTTGACCTGTTGGGTGGCTACAAGTGATCATGATTCATGAACGACAATTTATTAAAATAAATTATTCTTCTTTATAAAAGTTTAACCAGTTTATTCCACATCTGGATATACTGCTTTTTAGAACATTGGCTAGTATTATATTCAGCTCAGGAATAAATAAACAATTAACTAACACAATGCAACAAGCTTGGGAGAAAAATTGATAGTTGAAGAACAAACAATGGCAACAATATCACATGAGGAAAGGACTAATCAAATTATACTTACCCACTCGCGTCCGCGATCTCCCTGGATATCTTCATCTTCTTCGTGGTTCCTTTGTACAATTCCTCGAGGCTACAAGGCAGTCTCCGCTCGATTGGCGGCGCCTTCTGTGGTGCCCGGTGCGAGTTCATATACGAATCCCCGCCGCCACCCCCACCGAAAGCAGATCCAAACAAATCGTCGCCGAAGATCGAGCTGGAGAACCTCGTTCCCCTCATACCGCCAGGGCCGCCTCCCATGCTCGCGAAGGGGCTCGACGTGCCGAAGAACTCGGCGAATATATCCTCGGCGTTCCTCGGGTTGAAGCGGAACACGTTGGGACCGTCCCCGCCGGTGGAGAAGTAGGTGGCGCCGCCATCGGATCCAGGGGGAGGGACCTGGCCCTTGAGCCCTTCTTCTCCGTATTGGTCGTAGATCGCACGCTTCTGGGGATCGCTCAGGACCTATAAATAGCCATCAATTAGGTTAAAAAATGGCTACGCATAAACAAATCTTGCAAAAAAGAAGGAAAAATTAGAAAATTCCCAAGTTTATAGTTGAAAATTGAAGTGGGTTGTGTGTGATCAGTGAACAAACTTGCAAAAAAAAATCGATCTTTAGAAAGCTAAGTGAAAAGGAGCATAAATTAGATCAAAAAACCAGCTTTAACAGCTGCTTCCTAGAAAAATCCCCAAGTGATGAGAAACGAAGTGGGTTGTGTATGATTCCGCCATTTACGAAAGGTAATTGGAAAGGAACATAAATTAACTCAAAAAATCGGCATTAGTGAACCGATTCTCCCAAAAAATGAGAAAAAATTCAGAAATTTCCCAGATTAATCGTTGAGAAATGACATGAGCTGTGTGTGCGATTCAGCGATTAAACGAAATTTAGGTGATTACGCCGAAAAATGAAGTGAGCCGAGATTAGATCAAACATTAAACATTACCTCATAAGCCTCGGCGATTTGCTTGAACTTGGCTTCGGCCTCCTTCTTGTTGTTAGGGTTCTTGTCGGGGTGCCATTTCATGGCGAGCTTCCGATACGCCTTCTTGAGCTCGTCGTCGTTCGCGTTCTTGTCGACTTGTAGGATCTTGTAGTAGTCGACACCCATCTCTCTCTCTCTCTCTCTCTCTCTCTCTCTCAGTGCTCTTCGTGAGCTTGTGAATGGGATCGGTGAAGTAGGGTTTGGACAGAACGATTTCGCTTCGTTAGGTGTAGGGTTTGTGGTGTGGAGAGAGAGGAGGTGGGGGGAGGGAGATAGAGGAGGGGGATGGAAACGTCCGGAAGAGAGAGTGAGAGAGAGGTAGAGAAGGTGGGAAACCTGTAGAAAGTTCCAGAGGAAGCTAGTTGGTTCGAGACTAGACTAGTAACTGGATGTGGTCTACCACGTAATCTGTGGACCGTAATCATACATAATGATTGCTTTATATTATTTAACAAGATTATTCTCCAAATTTTTTTATTAAAAATATGACTAATTTGTATAAAAAATTTATTAGTTTTTAGTTTTTGCCAAAATACTCATCTTTTTTAGATTTTGTAGATTCAGTCGTTGAAAATTGATTAAAATATGCTTTTATTCTCTTTTCTCTCTCTTTTTTTCTCTCATTCTTTTATCTTTCTCTTCGAAGAGGGCGATGGACGTGGCGGTGGAGGCAAAGCAGAGACAGGGGGGGAGGCGGAGCGCGGCCGGCTCGCCTCTGTCCTCGCGCCCTCGCCCTCCTCGCCTCGCCCTCACCCCCGCAGTTCCTCTCGCCCACCTTCCTCGCCTTCGGTTCCTGCCAGATCGCCGTCTGATTCTCTTTTTTTTTTCTGTCTTCCGACCGCTCCCTTCTTTTTTTTTTTCTTTTTCCGACCCTCTCCGCCGCATTCTCCGCTCTTACAATAGTAAACAGCGGCAACGTCACGTCCTTTGCTCTCATTTTCTTCTTTCGCGGTTTTTTTTTCTTTTCGAACCCCCTACTGCCCTCCGGCCGTTCATGGATAGACGACCCCCCCCCGCCCCCCTGGCGGGTTAACAAGGAAACGCACGTAATCTCTTCTCCGCTTCGGCCGGAAGGCACGACCCAGTGCCAGAGACAAGGATTCGAAACAAGTACGGGTGAGAGCGAAGCCGAGAAAAAATACTGCAGAAAATACAAAAAATAAAACCATTAAAATATAAATATAAAAAGTATATTTTTCTATCAAGAAAATAAAGATTAAGAGAGAAAGAGAAAAAGAATATGATGAATTCATGGACAATGGTTCAGGAATATTGTACACTATTCAGAAAACGTTTACTTTATATGTTTTTAAAAAAATTTACCCACTCCTTGAGAAGTCCAAAAAAAATATTACTTTCTTAGATAAAAATTGGCCACTTTTGAACGAAAAATTGTACTCTTTGAACGAAATTATACTATTGTGCGAAAATTGCACTATTTTAGCCGAAAGTGGAGAGGATTTGAGGAGAATAGTGTAATTTTTATTCAGAATAACGTTCAATTTTGTTCGAAGGTACACATTTTATTCATAATGTAGTATAACTTCATCAAAAAAAGTATATTTCCTCTAAAGCAGTGCAACTTCTTTCTAAAATCGTGCACACTTCTTCTGAAGGACAACATTTTCTGAACGGCGACAAATTCATCATCTTTTCTTTCTCTTGGTTCTTTATTTTCTTAACAAAAAACTATTTTTTCTTCATAATTTATATCTTTATTCTATTTATTTTTTTATTTTCTATATATTTTTTTTTCTCGCTCCGCTCTCACCGCAACTTATTCCGAGTCCTCATTCTCCGACCAACGCGGGTGCTCACTGGTGAAGGCGGGAAGCCATATTCTCAGTTACCGTCGGTGAAGGTTCACGGAGGCGTAGAGCGGGGGGTTGAAGAGGAAAAAAAAATTTAAGAGAAAAAGAGGTAAGGACTGATGCTACCCTCTTTACTGTAAGACCGGGGGAAGCGATGAGGAGGGTTGGGCAGAAAAAAAAAAAGAATAAAAAGAGGATCGGGGGCCGGCCTCGGGCGGATCGGGAGACCAGGAGGCAGAGAGGGTGCGCGAGGCGAGAAGCGAGTGCGGGGGCGGAGCGTTGACAGAGACGAGGCGGGCCGCCTTCCCACCTCCGCCTCGCGCCGCCTCCTCTTGCGGAGAGAGAAAAAGAAGAACTGATGAGAAAAAAAAAAAAAAAAAAAAAAAAAAAAAAAAAAAAAAGGAGAGAGAAATGATAGTAAGGATATTTTAGTCAGTTTTCTAAAAATTCGGTTCGAATCTGCAAAATCTTAAAAAGGCAGTTTACTTTTGTAAAAACTCAAAACTAATGAATTTTTTATACAAATTGGTTTAAAAATATTTACATCATTACCACTCAACTCAAATTCTGTATACAAAAGTTATTAGTAAAACAGTAAAACCATTATAAATTTTTTAGTGATAGAAATATTAAATTATCATACATTAAGTGATATTTTTATTTTTACATTTGATAAAAATTATTAATAATCTATTAATAAGAATATACAACTACTTAAACTTATTTAATAAGTTAGTAACTAATTTGTTATTTCAAATATAAAACATACAATATTACCGAAACATTATAAATCTTGAGCCAGACGGCCGATGTAGATATCACTCTCTTCGATTTGCCGTTGAAAAAAGAAAAAAAAAAAAAAACGCTCAATCAACTAAAGAAAATTTGAAAATTGACACTCTTTAAACTTTTTCAAAAAATTAAATAGACTATTTTTCTCAATCGAAGTTAGGGACATAAATAGAGCAAATCCAAAATTGGGAGATCTGCCTTCTCTCCTGTCTGCTTTTGTAACGAGATAAAATATTTCTTTGATGATCCACCCCACCAAAAAATTCACCTCCCGTACATGCCTCGAATCTGTCCAACTATTTTTTTCCTATTTTTATACAAATTTAAATTAAATATAACTAAATTTCTATTATTTTGACAGAAATAAAATTTTAATAATAATAAAGTTACATTTAAAGCACTATCTTTTTAGTTACACTTATGATAGAAACAAATAATACTATTATATAATTTAAATACTTCTTTAAGACAAATTAGAGGCTAGTTTGAGAGGGGACTTGGTAAGACAAATCATAAAAGTGATACAATTTATTGTCTTAGATTCGTTTATTGTCTCTCATTTATTGTCTTATTCGGAACGGCAGCTCTATCCAACCTGATCTAGTTTATATTCTTAATCAAAATTATTATTTATACAGTCATTTTAATCGCTTGAATTGTACCAAATATAAAAAATATCTTTTTTTTTTATCCTAGTACATTAAAAAGTAATTGGACCGTCCTATTGTTTAATTTCGGTGCTTAATTACCAAACCAAGAAGAAAAAAGATAGAGCTTTTTTTATTTTGAATATATACGAACTTACATGCAACATATGTACCATAATAATTCAATCAATAGCAGCGTTACTGACCATCCCGAGCATAGTTAGCAAAGGACTTTACGGTTGATACAGGAGATTCCAACTTCAAAACCTAATTACTTTATATTTTTTGCTAATTAAATTTATTTCTAAAATATTAATAAATCGATTAGCATACTACCTTTCTCTTAAAAAAAATAAAAATAACATCACTTGAGAAAAGAGCATGTTAAATTATTCAAATTGCCAAATTAAACATCTATTTGCAATGTAAAAGGAAAAAAAGGGTTGATCCTTATACATCTTTGCGCCAGATAATTTAATATATATTTTTTTATCCTAGCACATTTAAAAGTAAATTGGATCGCCCTATCATTTAATTTTGGTGCTTAATTATCAGACCAAGAATGAAAAAATAGATTTTTCTTATTTTGAATATATATGAATTTACATGCAACATATTTATATTTATATTTATACCTATACATTATTTTTCATAAACTTTTGCCACATGGCGTATCCTCCTTCACCCTTGCCTTCCATCTTCCCACTCTCATCTCTAACCAATGCTTCATCTTTCTAACCTCCTACCTCTCAATTAATGTGTTTATATAGTTCCATCTCCACCTAATACTTCATCTTCCTAATCCCTACCTCTCAATTAATGTGTTTACATGGTTCCAACTTCACCCGATGCTTCATCTTTCTAACCCCCACCTCTCAATTAATATATTTATTTGGTCAATCATCTAAATAAATTGATTCTATAAGAACAAATGAGTAAAATAAGATTTCTTCATACTTTTTTTTCTCATATTATTTTCTTTTTCCTTTTTTTTTCTTGGCGCACAAGAAGGATTCATGTTTTGTAACTTTTTTAAAAAAAAAAATTTTCTTTTAAAGTTGTGTGTGGATTGAAATTAAGGTTCCGGACATCGCAGCCGGGCTCAGCAAGAGAAAGTGATGATGGATTTGGATTCAGTAAAAGGGAAGAAGCAGCGAGTGTGGGAGTATCTATACGGGATAGAGATGATCGTGACTAAGAAGGAGCTCGATACTAGCGACGAAGGCGACGTAAAAATCGGGATTCGCCTGCCAAATGTCGACGACGCGATCAAGGTGTGTATGGGGTAGAAACTCTTTTGTTGCTTCTTTCATTATTGTTATATGTAATTTATTTACTAAAATTATAATTTGCTACATTTATACCTATATCTATTTTATATATTCTATTTGTATTTATTGAAGTCTCATGTAAGTCAAAAAAATTTAAAATTTTTATTTTGTTTATATTTTGTCTTTTATAACATCATTCCGCCGTAATGCGCAGATAACTTTACTAGTGCCCCATAATTCAATCAATAAGATGATCTTGAGCATAGTTAGCAAAGGAATTCACATTTGGTATCTGAGATCTCAATTTCAAAAGTTAATTACTTTATATTTTTCACTAAATTTATTTCTAAAATATTAATAAATTGAATAACATGCTTCCTTCAAAAAAAATTAATAATAACATCGCTCGAGAAAAGAGTATATTATCTAATAAAATTGGCCAATTTGCATAAAAAATCCACTTATTTTGGACTTTTGCAAAATCGGGCCACATTTTTCGTTTTTGCAGATTCGGTCCGCTTTTTCAGCAAACTGACCAAAATACCCTTATTACTTTTTCTCTTTCCTCTTTCTCTCTCCTCTTCGTTTCTGTCGTTCTTTTTTTTTTCTCGCCGAAAAAAAAGAGGCGGATCGGACCGTCGCCTCCCTCCTCACCCTCCTTCTTCACCGTTGCCTCCCTCCTCACCCTCCTCTCCACCGCCCGCGACCCCTCCTCCTCTCCCCCGCCGCCGCCGCCGAGCCCACCCCCACCGTCGTCTCCATCGCCGTCGCCAAGCCCACGGCCATGGCGGCGGCGGCCCCATGGCCGCCGTCACCGTCGTCTCCGTCGCCGAGCCCCTCGTCCGCCCCCGCGGTCGTCATCGCTGTCGGCGGCTGTCACGCCCCGGGGTCCCTTTTTAGTTTAAAACAAAGCGGAAAAGCGTCTGAATTTTTTTTTTTGAAAACCTGACCCCAGAGTATGCCAGATCCACCACAAATACAGGGAATCCACTGTTCACACGGACAGAGTCTCCCCTGTATTTGCACGGCGTTGATCGAATACACAGTACAACAAGGATACAACCACAACCAGATGAATATAAAAGATAACTATACATTCATACATTCACCATTCACATCACAGTTTTACATTCAAGGTTTAAACAGAAATCCACAAAAATTTTTTGAAAACTGTTTCCTACACAGAAACCTTTATTCTTTTAAAAACGCTACCACGAGGGGTAGAAAACCTTTTATTTTACAAAATCCAGAAATCCACATTTCAAATGTAAATAAATACTGAACCATATAAACCAACTAAACTATATAACAACAGAAATACCAAGGATAATAACTAAATCGAAATAACCTGGGTCAGAAGCTCTATCGACCGCTACACACGTACCTCACGTCTCGTCCCACTACTCATCACCCGCGATACCTGAAAAATGGTGGGGGAGGTGAGAACATGTAAACATGTCTCCCCTCCCAGTGGGTACCGCAAGCCGAAGAAGGCGAGGAGTACTCACCGGATCAGGAAGAGAGCTATACAATAACACGGAGAACTAGATAGATATAAGTGCTGGTAAGTAAAGATGCTGATAAGTAAGGAGCTGACAAGTATAGATGCAGGTAAATAAAACAGTAGCTACAATAAACAGATAAGGATATACTGAAAATAAATACTACAGTTACTGTATGCATGCGTCAACTGACGATAAGCTCAAAAGTACCCAATCTCGCTGCCTTATTGGTCCGAAGACCTCAGGCCCATGCCACACTGCGCAACCTGTACCTGACCCTCGCAATGAAGCCCCTGGGTCAGAAGCACGGTACCTGACCCTCGCAATGAAGGCCCTGGGTCAGAAGCATATACCCTCGCAATAAAGCCCCTGGGCTCACGGGTTGGCAATCCAACCACTTTTCCGGAAAAGAACACCCTCTTGCGGTGGATCAGACCGCTGGTGTTCGTGAAATGCGTACCTGCAGTGGCGATCAATGTAGTATGCTCAAAGATCATCCATCGGCAACTAGCCGACAATCCAGCCCCTCAGGGCACACCGACCGTATAGGCCATCAGCAACTAATCGGCTACGTATGTCAAAATAGAACTGTGGCAACTCGACCGAATAGGTCATAGATATCAAATGGGGAACCGCCCAACCAAATCACAGATATAGTGAACAGATAAGTCAACTCTACTCCTAAGTATGATATCAACATGAAAATAACTGAGTAGAGGAATGCAGAACAGACCAACTAGGTCAACAGATACGGAATGCGCAGCAAACCAACTAGGTCAACAGATACGGATGCGGATAGAACTACTCTACTCCTACTCAGGATACTAAACATGCAAACAACGAGTAGAGTATAATCAAACAACATGGTGCTAGGCTCAACACTATATATATATATATATGCTAGATAATAACGAAAGAGCAAAGGTAAGAAACCATCACCGAGCGTGCACCACTGTACCAACGTCGGATCAAAGTACCCACCTGTACAACTGTCGCGCCTGTCTCCTGACTGCAGAAGAATGTCAACACGGACCTAAGGAGGGTCCACTCGGTTAGTGTCTAACCCACAACTAAGAAACCCTAAAAGCATAACCCACAAGCAAACCCACGGAGATCGGTTTCCCAATACCGATTACCGTAACTCGCCGGAAGTCCCGAAAATCGCACCGGGACTCCATCGGGACCACTAAAATGTCCCGAAACGCACCGACTCATGATACGAGTGACCCGCTGCCACAAAACACATCAAATAAGATGTCTTGGCAGCAATCCCAAAATCTCGCCTCCAAACAATTATCGTCGGATAATCGTTCGGATCCGGGTTTCCGAGAGTGTCTATTTCGACACCGGAATCCACCGTCGCTCACCCGTCATTTCCAAACCCCTGAAATGACGTGAGTGACCAGCCAACAAGGCTCAGCGACTCAAGAAATGCTCACGAGAAACCGTCGGAAGAATTTCGAACCGAAACCGCGTTCTATCGGCGGATTTCGCCGAAAAACGCTTCGGAAATCACTTTTCGAATTCCGCAAGGACTTGTGGCCTTGGACAATCAGTCCAGAGTTTGCCCACTACCCGCAAATGCTTCCAACAGCAGCCACGAAGAATCAAATTGCATAAAAGCCCTCCCGATTCTAAGAAATCACATTGATTCATGTATTTTTCAGGCTTTTATGGTCCGTCTACGCAAACCAGAGGTCAATCAGCCGAGCTAAGATACCCATTTACAGGTTTTGACGTGCCGGAGGCCGTGCTCACCTTTCGGAGCACTGCCAACCCTTGTGGTAGTCGCACACACAACGCGAACCTCAGCGAAATAGCGCGCACAGCGCTTACATTGCGTCAAACTCGCAAACCAGGGCATCGTTGACCCCAACGGAGGTGAGCACGATGTTCAGCACGAAGTAAGGATGACCGTGCTCACTTCCACTGTCATCGGGGTGTCCTCGGATTGCCGGAAAGGCAACCGGAAACCTCAAGCAGTAATCTGTAACCTAAAAACAGTCTTACCGGAGTGCATGGAGCTAGGGTTAGCCGCCGGTGGCCGGGAGGCGGGCGGTCCGGCCGGAGATGGAAGCAGTCGGTCCGAGAAGCCCGGGAAGGGTGATGGCCGGCGGCGGGCGGCAACCGGTGGCGCGGCGGCTGAGATCCACGCCTCCCACTCCTTCTCGGGTTTGATCTTCCCGGCGGCGCGGCGGCGGCCGGAGGAGGTCGGGGTGGCGACGAACCGGCGGCGGAGGCCAAGGAGAAGGCGGTGCAACCCTCGGTTGGCGGCGGCGGCGCTTGGAAGCCGAGCGGGCCCGACCTCGGCCCGCACCGGTCTGGGCGGCCGCAGGTGGTCTCAGCGGCGACCGGCGGCGCGCGGGGACGGCGGGGGACGAGCGCGCCGGGTTGCCGGAGGTCGCCGGGGTCGACAGGAGGGCGGCGCGCACGGCCTAGGGCGGCGGCGGCCCACGGAGGCAGTGCGGGTCCAAGCTTGGCCCGCACGCGCTTCAGATGGCCGCAGAGAGATCCGGCGGTGGCCGGCGGCGCGCGGGGACGGCGGCGACGGCGGCGGAGGGTCGCTGGGGGTTGAGGGAAGGCGGCGCGGCCGATCTAGGGCTGCTTTACCTAGCGGGCCCTGAGCTCAAGTCCGCTCGGTCTGGGTTGACCCGAGTTGGCCGTGGCTTGCTCGGACGGCTCCGGCGGCGTGCGCAGGCGGCGGGGACGGCCGGTGACGGCACCGGAGGGGAAGCCTCGGCCAGAAAATATAGGCTCAGTCCAGGGGTGGCTTCCCGAAGTCAAGAGGCCGCGGAGGGTGGAGAAGGTGGTGATGGAGATGATGGAGGAAAGGGAGGTGGAGCTTTTCCGGTGGCGGGGTTGCTCGCCGGCGGCAGGGGTGCGCGCATGGCAAGGGCATAGAGGTGCTGATGACGGTTAGGGTTAACTGGGGGGTGCAAGTCGGCTAGATCTAGGGTTTCATGCTAAGGAATCCTAGTGCAACTTTATATACAACCTGCAACTTTGCAGAGAAGTCCCCCAAAGATAATTGTTATCATCTGAGTCCCTGACAGTGCATGTGTTTTGTATGTACGCACCTCCATGCTCGATCTCGCGCGATTCGGTACATAAAATATTACGACTTTTGCGAATTTCCCGATTTTCCACTCTCGACCCCTTAGCGAACTTATTGCAATTCCCAAAGATCCGTCCATCGGATTTTCGATCAGATCACGCCAACGCGTTCAGAACGTCGAGGCATCGAATCTAGCATTTCGTTTCGTCAGATTTGATCTCCGATTCACGACGAAATCCATTCTCTCTCCAAAAGGCCAAAATGATGCACAATTACATAAGAAACATGTATTTTCAGATTTTCTCGAAAACCGTGCATCAGATCTAAAATCCGTCAGTGCCATTGGTTCCAGAATACCTGAACCGTTCAAAACGAGCTATTGGATCGCTATGAACGGAGTCCGACATGCGTCGAAAGCCAGCTCTACTCCGTGGCTTCACCGAAAAACCGGAGTTACTATTCACTTAAGTGAAAACTAAAACTCGCGTATCATCTCTATTTTAGCTCATTTTCTTCTGAAACTTGACGAGTGTTTATATAATTAGATTACACACATAAACATCATCAACAGAGAGTTCAGTTGCACTGTAAAAATCTCAGTCCTTACAGCGGCGCGGCGGAGGAAGAGGCTGCGGAGTTCGTCGCCGGCGGCTGGAGCGGAGCGACCCGGATTGGCGCCCGGCCGACGCCGTCGACGCGTCCGGCGTCGGCCTGCTGCACTCGGCCATTGCGCAAGGCCGGCCGGACCTCGTCCAGCTGCTGCTGGAGTTCGGCGCCGACGTCTAGCCCCCGGGCCGCGGGCCGACGACGCCGCTTAAGGCGTCGGCGGCGGCGGGGGAGGCGCTGATCGCGGGCTGCTCCTGGCGCGGGGCGCCCAGCCGCGGTGCGAGGCAGGGTCGGTGGCGGGGCCGGTGCACGCAGCGGCGGCGTGCGGGCACGCGAGCGCCCTGCGGCTACTTCTTCTTCTTCTTCATAGTGTAATGGTGCACTATTACACCATTAATGGTGTAATTTCATGGTGTAATGGTGTAATGGTGCACCATTAGTGTAATGGTGCACCATTGTACCATTAATGGTGTAATGGTGCAATGGTGCTCCATTACACTAATGGTGCATCATTGCACCATTACACCTTTAATGGTGCACCATTGCACCATTAATGGTGTAATGGTGCAATGATCCACCATTATACCATTAATGGGGCGTGGGCTTGGCGACGGCAATGGAGACGACGGTGACGGCGACGGAGACGACGGTGGAGGCGACGAGGGCTCAGCAAGGGGAGTGACGAGGCGGTCGGCAAGGGGCGGGACGTGGGCTTGGGCTCGGCGACGGCGACGGAGACGACGGTGGGGGTGGGCTCGGCGGCGGCGGCGGGGGAGAGGAGGAGGGGCTCGGCGGCGGAGCTTCGCGTGAAGAGGGAGACGATCGGGGACTCCTCGACCTTGAGCTTGACGAGGAGCTTGCTCCGCCCCTGCAACTTCGGTGACGACGCGGCGGCGGGTTCGGCTTGTGGAGGCGGAGGAGGAGGACGCGGAGCTTCGCGGCGGGCTTGAGGAGGGCGACGGGGAGGTGAGGAGGGGCTTGAGGAGGAGAGAGAAAGAGGAGAGAGAAAGAGGAGGCGAGACGACGGTGGGGGTGGGCTCGGCGGCGGCGGCGGGGGAGAGGAGGAGGGGTTCGGCTTGCGGAGGCGGAGGAGGGGCTCGGCGGCGGGCTCGAAAAAAGAACGAAAAAAAAAAAAAAAAAACGGAAGGAACGAAGAGGAGAGAGAAAGAGGAAAGAGAAAAAGTAATAAGGGCATTTTGTCAGTTTACTAAAAAAACGGATCGAATCTGCAAAAACGAAAAAAGTGACCCGATTTTGCAAAAGTCCAAAATAAGTGAATTTTTTATGCAAAAAGGCCAATAAAATTTAAAGTCTAATTGCCAAATTAAACATTTGTTTGCAATGTAAGAAAAAAGTGGAGATCCTTGCACATCTTTTCTTTTTTTGGCAACTGTTTTTTTTTTTTTTTAAATGAAATTGGTGATTGATGGTGGAGCCTTACACGGTCCACTGATGACGTGGTAGACCAGGTGGAGACAATATTTTCCGTATGTGATCCCGGCCCATCCGATCTAGCTAATTGAACTAGAGAGGCCCACAAATATCCGGGTCGGGTCCATGTTTAACACGATCCGATATCAACAATCGATCCAGCGAATACGGTCATTTTAGATCTAATTCCGGCTTAAAATATTTCGGCCCGAATCCGAAACCGACACAGAACCGACACCATCTGGGTTTTTCCCAGGCCTTATGATAGCCCATAATGAAATTCACCTGGTTAGGAATTTTTTTTTTCACTAAATTACGACCTAAAAAATAAATTTTAATATTGTTTTTTTTTTTGTATCATTTATCTAGTGATATAAATAGCTCGAAATCAGCAGCTAAAATAAAAATCTTACAAAAATGATGATATGATATTAAAATTTTAGATCAAAATTATTAATCTTGTTTTATATAGTATAAAAATATTTCTATCAAAATTTTAAATGATTTGAATATTTTTATATTATTAAACTTACAAACGGCTTATTACAACTATTGAAATTGTTGAGTGTGGGCTTCTTTGATCACAAAATTTATTTATAAATTTAACGAAATCGATTGTTGATTCAGAAATTCTAACATTGAAAACAACTTGATAGTGCGGAGACCATTGTACTTCTAAAAACACATAAGTTTAGATCTTAGTTATAATATGTTTAGAAATGTGCGCGAGTCTAAACAAGTCGAATTGTTTTGCAATTTATTAGCCTCTCACATCTAATTTAAGGTATATATATGAATCAAAGCAATGAGCATAAAATAATTTCCATAATAATTCGACCAAACATATTAATTTAATAACATATTAGCTGGGTAAACTTCAAATACAATTCCTGTAATTTCATACTTTTTTCATTTTATTATCCAGTGATTTAAAGTGTATCAATTTAGTACCCCTATAGTTTTTTTTTTCTCTTTTCGCCAGCCCCTCCATTAACTTTTCGTTAAATCACATAAAAAAAACTTTAGATACCTACCTATAACTTATCAAATATTTACTTTAGTACCTTTTAGTTTTAACTTTGTCACCGATTTAACAAACAAAAATTAGTAGGAAGTATAACAAAACGAGAAAAATAAAACTACAAAGTATGAAAGTGATACACTCTAAATCACAGAATACTAAAGTAAAAAAATATTAAACTACAGGGATTGTATTTGAAGTTTTTCCTTAATTTAATTTACACATGATATTCCAACATTCACAGTTAAAAGAGCCCCGTTACACAATCAGGAGCATGACTCTTACATGAATTAACACATGGTTTTCCCCAGTGTAAATTAAAAAAAAAAAATGAAATAAAAAATGAGAAATTTTTTTTTTTTTGACTGTGTAAGAAGGTTTAATTAGCACGGTATTTGATCAATAAAGCACTGCATAACGTTTACGGGGATCTGAATGAGATCGATAGCTAAATTTGCTATCCAAGCGAAGCACACACAGCACGGGCATATCATAGCCACTAATGTTCTGCAAAAATAAAAAATAAAAAAAAAGAAGAAGAAGAAGAAGCAATATTTAGGGTTTAACGAAGATTCAATCTTAACAAAGAGGTGCATTAGACATATATATTATTTGCAAAGTTTAAGAAATTGTATATTTACTTNTTTATCGTAAAAAGTATTTCAATCTAATCTTTACTTCTCAATTCTTAACTCTATTTCCCATATTTTACACTTAAAAATGTGCTTCATCAAGATTGGAGTCCGACTGCTGTACTATCAGTAATACGGACGCCTCGGTGCTACTAAGTTGTTTTCAATAATGCAGCATCCAAATCGACGGTCGGCTCTGTTAAACTTTATATATAATATTAAAAGTATGTGAAAAGTAAGTTTTATAATTTTTCGACATTATTTACTTATCAAACGAGTAGTCTAAAAATGAACTACTGAAAATAAAAATTTTATAAAAAAATGATGATAAAAGACTTAAATTTAAAATCAGAAGTACTGATTTTACTCTAGATAGTGAAAAAAAAAATTCTACAAAAATATCATCAGATTTGAATTGTTTTACACCGTTAAATTAACAAACGTATCACATCGACCATTAAAATTGTCAATTTTGAGACCTTTTGATCACTAGCCAAATAATGTCGAAAAATTATAAAAATTTAGTTTTCAAATACTTTCAATAGTGTAAATCAAATCTAACGAAGCCGATCATTGATTTCGAAGCAAGCATCATTGAAAACAACTTTGAATGCAGCATGGAGACCTCTGTACTACTGATAGTATAGCAACCTAGCTCCCAAGATTGATACTATTTGTATGATCCGTAGATATAAAATTTTTCAATGTAAAGATGGTATCAGGAGCTACACTTTTAAAATTGACCTAATGTACATACCTTGGCATGCTCAATTCATAAACTAAATAAATAGCCTAGATGATCATATGTACATAATTTCTTATATTTAATAATAATAATTATTGAATGTAGGAAGTTGATAAAGAAAACTAGATATATACTCTATGGCCTTTGTTAGAGTTTGAGAAAACCATGAGCTTTGTTTTCTTTTTTTCTTTCAATTACTTTACAAAACTCAGAACTTTTTGCTTTAACTCTACATTAAAAAAATATAAAATAAATTTTTAAAAACTTTAAAGAGTCAAAGAATAATATTTTTAATATTCAAATCGTTTGCTCTTACTTAAATAATTCATTACATCACCTATAATTCTTGGATAAAACGTTAGTAGGGAGATCCCCAATAATGCCTCGTTGGGAAGCATCAGATCTATTGTTACGTGTTAGTTTATCTCCATTCAATAATTTGTTGAATAATATTTAAATAGTAAATTTTAAAAGACAATTTTAGACGGAAGAATTATAATTCATAGATAGAAATAAATATGACATGTAATGATAAATTAAAGCTTCTTAATGAAGTGTCGTTGAAAAGCTCCTTACTAAAATTTTTCTATAATTCTTACCCTCCTTGGTCAAAAATTTGTAGACAAACAAAAATGTCATATCATGTGCATCTACGACTGGATAATAACGTTGTCTGCAAGTGAGAAAAGGAAGTTTTTTACCAACCATCTCTAGAGCAAGTGGCAAAGGGTTTGGTGGTTAGTACCCGAGGTTCCAAATTCGAATCCTAATTGATTCATATTTTCAGCTAAGTTTATTTCTAAATGAAGTAAATGAAGCGGGTAGCGTGCTACCTATCTCTCTCAAAAAACAAAAAAGTAAAAAAAATAAAAACAAAAAACAAAAACGTCTCTCTTTAGTGTGTACAAAAGTTTTGCAAATATATAAATAAGTAGGGCAGTAAAAAGTTCAAGAATCTGTTTGAATGGGTATTTATATGAAAAAAAACTTCATCTGCACCATAGGATGCTATTAAATAACAACTAAAACCTATAAATGTTGACAAAAACACGCACAAAAGTTAAGTAGCATTTAATTAGCTGGTGAATTTGAGCCAAAATTTGTGGTTGACAAAATGACCAAGTTGGTGCCCACCCTTTTGACCAATGTCTCAAAATACAATATATTATATATTATCTAATATCTAATAACCAGCGTAAATGACGGGGAGGAGTTTGGTGTTGAAAATGGTTGCGGTGTGATGTACGCTGACACATTAGGGGCTTTTTTAGCATTCCGCCCCCTCTTATTATTATTATTATTATTATTATTATTATTATTATTATTATTATTTTGCAAATAATTCTGGTAAATTTATATTTGTAATAAATACTCCTTCTTGTTGCGCAAGCCTCACGTTGAAATTTCAAGTTAAGTATCATAATTTAATCACCGTATATAAACACGATGAATAATTTACTGTATTTTTTTTTACTTTAGCAATATGCGGACTACTGTATTCTTTTTTCCTTAATAGTGTGTGGACTAAGTCAAAAAAAAAAGCAGTAATTTATTTATGATGGTGTTCAACTTGTGTCTGTCTACAATGACGCTTAATTGCGTGATAAGAAAAAAAATTCATTCTTGTAAATATAAATTTGCAAGGAAAAAAAAAATTGCGTGACAAGAAAAAAAATTCATTCATTCTTGTACATATAAATATGCAGACAACATTTGCAAAAAGAAAAAGGCTATAAATGCAAAGTGATAATTAGCTAAGTTTAGAGAGAGAGAGAGAGAGAGAGAAGAGAAAAACATGAAGACACGAAGAAGTTTTTGATTAGGGATGTCAATGGATCAGATTAATTCAGGGCTCATTTTTCGAAAACCCAAATCCGAAATCTAAATTCGAAAACTCAAATCCGAAATAATTATTTTTTTATCATATTTCAAAATATATTATATTAAAATTTAAATTTTTATAATGCAAGTGCAAATATAACATAAAAATTTATATACATTACATAATATATAAAATTAATTCTAATTCGAATCAGATTTGGGTTCGGGTCAGAAATGGACAAATCGACATCCAGTAATTTAAATTCATCGGGTTTTTTTTTATATTCATATTTGCAATCATATTTGTTTAGCATCAGATAAATCTATCCCGTTCAAATTTGGATTCGAATAAAATTTTGGATGTATGTAACCATTAACATTAAGCTTGGCTTCTAATAAGTGTGCAAAGTAGATGCTTTGCTAGCACTTAGCAATCTCAAAATTGAAAATAACAAACACTAGCTTGTAATGAGTCCAATGCCTTTTTACAAAAAGTCCAATGCCTTTTGTCCCTTGAAATAAAATATTTATTAGATTTTTTTTTCTTTTTTTCCTAAATTTACTATTTGTACTATTAAATATTAGTATATATGTAGAAATAGATTCTTTGGTTAATTATGCAACATCTATTTAAGCATGCATGTTTTAATGAATTAATCTCAGTACCNAAAATTTTGCACTAAAGGCGGTGAATGGTTTACCGTCTTCTAAAGACGGTGAACCATTCACCGCTTTTACAACAAATTACAAAGACGGTGAACGATTCACCGCCTTTTTGAGGAATCCCTGACGTGGCGCCCACGTGGCGAAAGAAGGATTAGTTTTACAAATAAAAATTTCACGGAATTAGTTTGGCAAATACGAACTTTCACAGGATTATTTTTGAAAAAAGTCCAGAAAAGCACATGCAGCGTGCCCAACATGCCATCATGCATGCCCCACCCCACACCCCTCCACAATCCCCGCATCATCACCCGCCCCTACCTCTCTCATCATCTACGTTTCTCCCTCACTCATTTTTTAATTAATTAAGGGCCCATTTTTTTTAGTATTAATTAAGATCCATCTAACTTTAATAGAATAAGATACAGTAAGAGCGAAAATATATAAAAACATGCTTTTTTTTATCTAATTTTCTATTCAGTTTTTTAAAAAAAAGTATGTTATGCAGAGTGTGATATTATAAAAATAAATAAATAAAATATTTTTTCAACATTTTTTTAAGAGAACCGTAGCATGCTACCAGTTTCACTTATTCTTTTAAAAATAAACTTAGCTAGAAATGTGAATCAACTAGAATTCGAATTTAAGACCTCAGATACCAACCACCAAGTTATTACTGGCGCTAAAAATGGTCGGTCAGCGAATTTTTTGTATTATATGTAATGCAATTTTTTCCGCAATCACGCTACTTCGTACTATGTAGTAACAAGTTTTTCTTACTTATTGGACTAATTATGAAACCAATTAACTAACTAATCCTCACTCCCTCCCTCTCTATATATATATATCATACTTGGGAGACACTATCATGCATCCACACCCATCAAAACCTCTTATGGCTTCCTCCATGAAGCTGTTCTTCCTCCTCTTCCTTTCCCTTTCCTTCTCCTTCTCGCAAACACAGGCGAGAGAAGGCCGGTTCTTCTTCAACAAGACGACACGACCCGCAGATCCCACGGAGGCAACGCCGACCGCAGAAAAGCTCGACGGGCCTACGACGCTCCCCCCGCAGAGCCAGAACGGCTACGGGCTCTACGGTCGCGGCCCCGAACAATCCTCACCGACCACCACCACTTACTCCGACGATGCACGCCGCTACAACGGTAACAACAATCTACCGTCAAACTTTCCCAACACCGAGCTCGCGAACGAACGGTACGATGAAAAGAACAACTATAACGACCGATACGACAATGCGAACAACAAGTTTGATACCGAGAGGGGGCGACGGTACGGCATGAGCGACACGAGGTTTTTAGATAATGGGAGGTACTATTATGATGTTAACGCTGAGAGATATGCGTACAATGGTAATGATAAGTGGAATGCGAGGAGGGGGAGTAATCAAAAGGAGTATGGGGTTTATGATAATCAGGTTGGTAACAAGAGAGGTAAATATGGAGATGAAGCGTATGGATATGGGAATAGTAAGGAGTATGATGATGGTGCAATGGAGTACCAAAACAACCAAGAGAACCAAGAAGAGTACGTGCCTTAAAGTATTAATTGATGATCACCATGCATGCACGAATGATCTTTTGTTAATTAATTAAGCTTGCTTGTGCCGTGTTTATTTTGTAATTTGAGTGAACACTACATGTAAGACTATATGTTTAAGTATTTTAAGTCCGTGTTTGGTGCTTTACGTATTCGTATCAATGAATATCCAAGGAATCAATGCTGAGGATTAATTGAATAAGAATGTTGCAATATATACTATCTGAAATTCTCCAAAACCAAATGTTAAAAAGCATGTTCGGCGCTAATTGTTTCTACCGCAAATAGCAAAGAATTTAATAATCGGTTTCTAAAGTCCAACATTCCAAGTCTTGTCTTTTCACATTTACAATTCAGTTCATTTTTTTAAAAAAAATAAATAAATGAAATGAATAGTATACTATCTTCCTCACTCAAAAATTTGTTCAACAATTCTCATTTTTTCCATTTTATCAGCTTCTTCCGACTCACATGGGCCTACTTCGCGCCTTTTCCTACTCTTACTCGCATCGACTTAGTTTTCCGAAAATATTTTAGAAAATAGTTTTTTTACCTGGAAAAGTATTTTCTGTTCGTTTTGTATTTAGAAAAAGTAATTTTTCTTAAAAACGAATTTAGATTTTATGAAAAAATAGTAAATTTGATTTGTTTTCTCAACTTTTTGTTGGAAAAATAAAAACTATGAAATAAATTCCCCCTAAATCTCTATTGTGATCACGGGCACCTGACAATTAAGATTCCTCATCTCCCATCCACAGTGGACTACAAGGAAATTTCATATAGCTTCTTAAATAGTTTTGAATGAAAATGTTAACTTTTGAATCATCACATTTGTGGAAACTTTGTAGAATATATTTATTTATTTTTATTATTTTCCATAGAAAATTAAAATTTTATAAGTTATGATACTATGTTAACAGTTCTAATTTGATCGTTTGCACCACTGGTTAAATTAGCTTACAATTTAAGTATTATTTTTTTTCCTTTGCTTCTGAAAAAGAATAAAGAAACACTAATGGTAACCCTTCGAGCTGATGAAACTAGTAATATTATCGGTGAACGTATTGAACAATATAATAGAGAAATAAAGATTATGAATACCGATACCGTACTTCAATTAGGCGATAGCATTGATCGTATTTAGTCTTGATGAAGTAATGGCAGGTGAATTAGTAGAATGACCTACTATTTTTTTTGGGTTAGTAACCACTTTTGAATTTTAAATTATTGTTTTCAATGGGGAGAGTAATGCTAGCTACTATACACTACAGTAAATGAATAGATTCAAAATGATATAATGCAATGAAAAATATGATTAAATTCAGAATCTACTCTTCCATCCACATTAAACATTGAAAAACCATTTGACGTATCATTTGCTCAACACACACTACAACAGAATTAGATTATAGGGACACATATTTAGGACACTTTTGAGTAAGTGTCCTATTTATGCTAAAACTTAAAAAAACATCTACTAATGCCTAAATATAAAGCCCAATTCAACCAAAAATAAAAAATTACTCTACTCAACCCACCACACCCAGTCCATTTGGCTGGATTACAAACAGAAAAGAAAAAAAAAAAAGAAAAATCAATTACCATCTTTTCTTCTCTCTTCACTCAATCTATTGAAATTCTAGACGAAGAGCCTTTCCTGTCGTCCTCCTCCGCCACCGCAGCCAACGAGATAGAGTTTCGGCGGTTGTTAAATGCTTAAATAGGTGTTGGTAAATTAGCAGCACTCTTTTAGGTTATAGCGACACTCTTTAACTGTCACTATATACCTAGCGACCTCACATATAGCAACACTTTTTAAAAGTGTCGGTAATTTTAGCTAACAGCACTTTTTTGACATGTACCTACATTTAAAAGTGTCGCTATAGACCGTTTTTATTGTAGTGACACTAACACCTATTTAGCCTTAAAAGGGCAAAATAACTTTTACATTTTCTGGCAAAATTCCTCCAAACTTCTAATTAACTTATACAATCTCCTTAATTAAGAGGAGAAACAAGCATTTTGTGACACAGTATTTATCTGATCAAATCACAATTAATTTGTTTCTCTCCGAAATTTCAAAAGCTGTATCAACTTATATATCTAGAAAAGGGACAAATACATGTAATGAAGTATTAAAGTTGATTGATTAATCACAAATAGCCCATGATCTCAAAATGTCAAATGTATTCTTATGTGATTACCAAGAATCCAAGATCCTAACTCTCATATAAATAGCTGATCTGCACTTTGACGCTTCTACGATCGACTCAAAATTTGTACAGCTAGTTTAACACTTCTTTGATGGGCTGTTTGGATATAAAAACTAAAATTTTAACAGAAAATACTGTTGCTCTACTATTAATTATATACTAACTAATCTATAAATATGATTTTAATTGTAGTTGAAATATAAATGGTTTTAATTATTTTCATAAAAAATAAACTTAAAAATTATAAAAAAATCCAAAAAAATGCTTAAAAAAATAAACTTAAAACGGTTTTTTTTTTTTCCTTCCCCTCTCCCCTTGTCTCTCTAATCTCCACAAGAATATGCTGCTTCACCGACCATCTCTAGAGCAAGTGGCAAAGGGCTTGGTGGTTGGTATCCGAGACCTAAATTTGAATTCTAGTTGATTCACATTTTCAGCTAAGTTTATTTCTAAATGAAATAAACGAAGCGGCAAGTGGCAAAGGGTTTGGTGGTTGGTACCCGAGGCCCAAGTTTGAATTCTAGCTGATTCACATTTTCAGCTAAGTTTATTTCTAAATGAAATAAACGAAGCGGGTAGCGTGCTACCTATCTCTCAAAAAAAAAAAAAAAAAGAAAAAAAAAATAATACGCTGCTTCTTCCTTTTCTTCTCCTTGTTATGCTTTTCCTCATGACAGGTATAAAATGTTTTGGAGCTTCGGATTCACTTCAGATCGAGCTAACAAGCAAAAGACTTTTGGTGGATTTTGTATCGATTAGCTTTAGAGGTAGAAAACTCTCCGTAGGAATGCAAATGGATCCAGGTTGGTAGACCTCCTGTCCCGATCCGTTCCGAATGGAGCGGTACGTAGGAACAAAAAAAAATAGAAAAATATAACTCATTCTGATCTGCCAAGTAAATAGAGCAGGAGGCATGAGATCCTTTTCTTTCTTCAATCCGTCCTGATCTATCAAAAATCCGTCAAAAATCGGCTCCTATCCTGATCTGCCCTGAATGAGACAATAAGTGAGAACCCAAAATAAAATAAAAAATAACCCGTCCCGAATCCGTCCCACCCCGACAAAAAATAGAACAAGATATGGAAGAACCCTCCCGTCACCGGATCCGCCCAGTTTGCATTCCAAACCATTGGTAAGGTTGTTTGATAATATATTTTGCTATCTTACAATTATTAAGTCAAATTAATAGAAAACTTGACTAAATCTTTGGTCGCACATTAAAGCTTCTTCAATAGATAGAAAAATTTATACTTAAATTATACCATTTATACAAAACTTTTACTATTTATATTACACCATAATTTAGGGTCAGCTCGCTCGTATTCGACTCGATAACAACTCGAATATATATATTTTATATTTATATAATTTACATAATTTATATTTATATGTAAAAATAAATAATTATATATATAATACAGATTTATATTATTTGATTTTTAGTCCAACTTAAATGTAAAGCCTAACTCAACTATAAAAAAATTTATTTATGTATGTAAATTTGCAAGAATTAAATCAAAGTTTAATAAATAAAATTTTATAAATTTATTTTTTATATATATTCTTTTTAATTTTTTCACTTATTTGTGAGCCAGCTTGTGATCGGCTTATTAAATAAATGAACCGAATACGAGCTGAATTTTTTGGCTCGATAATTTAATGAGCCAGCTTGATGGCTCATTTATAAAACGAGAGCCAGCCCTAGCCCGGTGGGGTTTCGCTCCAGTAATGGAGACTCCAGTTCGTACTGAGCCCAAACCAAATTGCTGCCTAATTTATTTGTACGGACCGAATCCGAACTCATGATAAGTGCCGAGCCCAAATTTCCAGGTTCCGGTCGTAGGGTTTTTGGCCATCGTTCTTTTTCTTTTCTCCTTCTCTCTCTCTCTCTCTCTCTCTCTCTCACACCCGCTCTCGCGCTCCGTGAAGAGCCCTCGCTCCATCTCCGCCGCATCCATGGCCGCCGCCACCGCCACCGCGGCGAGATCGGTTCTGCGCGCCTCTCCCTTTTCTCTCCGGAGCGCCGTGGCGAGGCTCGCCTCCGAGTCCGGGGCCTCGCGCTCTCCGCTCCTCCGCCTCCCCAAGCGAAGCTCCGTCGCCTCTCGCTTTTTCAGGTAAAGGTCGGATCTTTCCTGTTGTCCTCTCCCTTTCTCTCTAACCAAACGAAGCTATTTTGTTTGTTTGCTTATAAGATGTCCTGCGGAGATGAGCTTCTGTGCGGAGTCTCTGATGCCGATGCACAGCGCGACTGCGGCGGCTCTGATGACCTCTATGCTCAGCGTTTCCTTGAGGGGATACGGATGGCTCTCCGAAGGTACATGTGAATAACTTCTTTAATATCCGATTGGTCTTTTTTATTGTCAATTTGCGCTTAGGATTGCGAAAGAGTGGTAGCATTTGTTGCTTTGATTGTTTGGAAATGTTTCCGATCATTAGGCTTAGAGATACTTTTTTCTTAGGGTTTAATCCAAAATTATTCTGCTTGTAAGTAATTGCTCTAGCATGCGCACAGCATCGTTAGTTTGTTCAGTATTAAACACGGCATATAATTTCTTGACCTAGAGCTCGAAGTCTTGAACTTGTCTTTGTGACGAACACGTTCTCTTTTTTGTTGCTTTCCTTTGTAGGACGAGTTGAGACTAGATGAAGATCAAGCCCTTAAAAGTGATTAACCTGAAAAGTTTTACGTGAAACCATTTGAATATTTAGTTACATTTGTAACTTCGGAATGGAGATGGACATTTTAGATTTCGAAGATTATTTTACTTCTTAATCATAATAGTGAGGTAGAACTTGGAAGATGTCTATCAACATAATAAGTAGTGTCTCCATGAAAGTATGAATTTACATGCTTGTCCCTTGTTTTCTTTTTATCATCCGTACTCTTGGTTTCTGATGTTCCATTTTTGAAAATTAAGATTAGCCAAATGCTAGCTCTATCTATTTTGGTTAAGCCACATTGTGTCTGGTTACTTCTTTGGGTAACTAAGACTCCTAGTTAGCTAGAAGTAGCCAACGAAATCTGGTTCTTACTATATGCTTTATTTGGCCCGCTTACATAACTCATCCAAAAGTTTCAATTGAGAAAACCAGGTAGCCCGAGAAATGAATGAGGGTTTGTTCAAAATTCACTTAAAAAGGAAATTCTTAAGTTAGTCTACATCAACTTCGACTTATTGGACCTTGCTGAGGCATCATGTAATACTCTATCTCCGACCTGTAGCTTGTTAGATCCATATTTTAACGAACTTGGACGCTAGTAGACTTAGTTAGGTAAAACCTACACCTACAGACCTACTTGCACCCCAATTGGCTGGTTAACCTCAATTGAGCAATTGACTGAGCCTTCACTGAAAGCAACCTAAATTGGCAGCAAACTGGAACTAAGGCATATATTTTTGCTCTGTTCTATACTATAAGCTATTTTCTTGTGCTAGAGATAGCTTGTTCTTGAGCCAATAGGTGTGGTTTAGTTGGCTTCCACTCCCGATTATGGTTCAAATAATCAATCCCTATCTTGATTCAATCTTCTAGTGATGGATTATTTTTTTTAATTGGTGTCTTATATTGAGTTTGTGAGCAATTGTGGTCTTATGCCCTTCTGTTGGAATAGAATGTTCTTTGGTGCAGTCTTTTTCAAGGAAAACTGTATTGATCAATGATTCTTCAAGATAACAAGTTCATGTGATCTTTGGGCCAGCTATTTGATATGGATATATATTACAGAATCTTCAAAACTGCTCAAAAACTTGCTAAAGTTACATCTCCAATATGATTTACTCCTATTGATAACGTCTTATAATCAACATCAGTTTGTCAATATGTAGATAAAGAAATTTCCTATTTGTAATAGCCTACCCAGACAGCCACGTTTTCCCTTTAGCAAGCCCGATCTATACAAAATATTATTTATCTTTTGAGAAAATATTCAAGTCGGAATTTGACCGTCATGCAGATCAAGTTCTATGATGGAAGATACATTGTATGTTTTTCAACTGTATGTTAATTTTTTCTTCTTACTTTGAGAATTGGTCTACTTTTTTTTTCATTCGAAAACTGCTTGTATAAAGTTATTATTTTCTGATGGCAACCAGTTTATAGGCTTTCTCTCCCATGACTTTTAACATCTTTTTGTTGTGCATTTTCATTTTGCCAAGAATAAAAAGAAATTAGTGAATATGATGTTAAAGGGTAAACTACTGCAAACAGCTCTATCAATTCAAAGATTTTCCATATTTTACTTGTGTAAGTCAAAAGGTCATGCTGATTCTTTTGTATTTAATCCAGCCGGGAATGATGATGTGTGACAAATTCTAGGTGGATTGTAGCAGAATATATATCTGTTCCCCCCAGATTTACAGGTTGGCTGAGATTTTAGGAGCATTTAATGACTCATATATTTTCGTTGTTTGTATACTGATTGCCTTTAACTTACTGCATGGAAATATGAGAACTGTACTGTTAGGCTGATTGATAAGTTGATGGGTCATATATTAAACTAAAGATATTCAGATTTTGTGTTTTAGAAATCTGGTTTTGTAAATAAATTACCGACCATATCATCTCTTTCTACTGCATTATATCTTTATACGCAGCACATCTTGCACATATTATTTCGATATGCTGAATTTTCTGGTGATTACTGAAAATCTTAACCTAGTGCACTTCCTCATCTAATCTATTTCTGTTTCATTCATTTTGTGATCACATAATGGCTATTAAAAAGTTCGACTCAAATCAACACCAGAGTCGCTATATTCTGTGATCAATTTACTCTCTAAATTATTTCACATGGTGAATATACTTTGTTACTGCTAGTCAAATTAGCAATTGTGCTTCTTCTGTTTTCTTTAACCTATCTCTTATCTGTCTAGGTCTGTGACATGCATCATGAAGAGTATTTGTCTTGGAGACCGTCGTTCTTCTTTCACTTCTGTCTTACCGTTATCTTTTAGTTTGCATAAGAAAAGATGAAACTATTGTGCCACTAGATAGATTGTTATCGTCTCTTAGCTGTGGTTTCTGTTAATCTTTGTAACTTAATACCTGGAGCTTAGATGGTTGAATTTTCATATTTGTAGATGGATGAGTTGTATTTTGCGGAAGAAAGTGCGCTCAGTGGTAGTAGCTGCAGATTTCTTCATCATTAATTGTTGAGGTAGTTGCAACCAGTTTTTTTTTTTTTTTTTTTTTCATTTAAGAGGTTTGTGTTGCTAAAAGATATTGGATATGTAATTTTGGTACTAAATGGAACTTAAATTATTTTAAGTTGGTTAATAATGCATAATCATCAGTTGGTCCAATGGCATGGCGGTTGATTACTCGATATGTCAACAATTTTAAATATCAAGCAATCAATGAGGTGCAACTGAGAGTTGCAGAATTTTCCAGCAATGCTTTTATTCTGTATTATTTTCTTATTACTTTCATGCTGTCTCAGATTGCATAACCGTTAATCAGATGCTTCTCTTTTACCTGCTTCATTGTAGTTAACGTTACCCTGAAGTGTGGTTGGCTCATAGTTTAGAAGAATAATTAAATGGATACATGTATTCTTCTTAATTACATACAATATAGGGGTTTGATTTGTCCATAATAAGATTTTAACAATCATGATATGTGGGATAATTCATTTATGATTTATAATATTTTGGTGAAAAAATGTTAAATACCAAATATACTATGCGGTTGTAGACATGCTGTTAGTTGCAGAAGTTCTGGAAAAGGAAATCAAATGTGAGTTGTCACAAATTTCTAAAGCGAAAGACACTGCATCAGATTGAAGAATATCAAAAATTTTCCTCTCCCAACTCAGTTCCTTGGCACCAAAAATCAGCACGATCAAGTAAACCCATCACAGGAATCAGCTAATCGAATAACCGAACAACTTCAAACCACTTGGTAGGAAAAAGCTTGATAATTTCCTATGTATGTTGATGCGAAACCACTTGCACATTATAACACAAATTTCACATTAAAAGATGCAGATTAAAAGCATCCAAACCATCAGATGCCAATCTAAGTACATGTTACACAAATTTCACACGATCTGGGAACATGTAATGCAAATTTCACATCGATCACGGAGTCATAGCAAAAAACAACGTGAGGGTGAATCGAGAGAGAGAGAGAGAGAGCGAGCGAGCGAGACGAACCCTGGTCATTGCGAGCTGTGAAGAGGATCGACCCGGTCTCGTCGCCGACGAGGCACTCGGAGATCCTGGTGGGGCGGAGCTGGCCGCCGCCGCCGCCGCCGGTGCTGGGGGTGACGCGGCCGTTGTGGACGACGGTGGTGGAGGAGACGACCTCGGCAGTGAGGGTGTGGCCGGCTTCAGCTGGTCCACCTTCGTGAACGTCGGTTTCCTCTTCGCCGACGCGGTGGCGCCGCAACCGCTCCGTTGCTGCGTCGTCGCCACCCAAACCCTAGATCGAGAGAGGACGGGGACGAGGATGCGTTGAAACCCAAATACGGAGCCAAAAAAGAGCGAGCAAGAAATTTATATGCAAGAACGAACGGGGAGAGAACCGAGGGTCAAAGCGTTGGTTGGACGATGAGGGTACGATGTCTCGCAGAGCGCGTTAGAGTTTTCATATTTAGAATTCCACAAACTTTTTTTTCGGTATAAGATATAATAGTGCTAAAACTCTTAATCCAATTTAAATATTTTGAACAGTATTAACATCCAGAAATTTAAAAAAATTAAGCGCGCTAGAATGAAAATAATTTTAAAATGAATGACCCCTAGAAAGTCCAGGCGTCATAGTGTACGTGCTCATACCGATCAAAATGGCGGTGCTCAGAGACATCACACACTTTGATACTCAAATTTACTTTTGTATAATTTTTATTTTTATTTTTTAAATTCTGACAATAAAATTAAATATTGATCTATCAATAAAACTAAAGTGAAGTGGCAATATTGTAATTGATGATATAATATTAATTAAGAAATTATATTATTTTCACAACGACAATACGTCAATATTTTGTTAATCAAATTAGATTGTGAGCTTTCATTATAAGTATAATTTTAATAAACTAAATTTGAAGGACTGACGTGCAAAAAACTCAATAGTTAAGGACTGAAAATGTAATTCAAAAAGTAGGCTTTAGGGTTTGCGTGGCTCTTGTCGGATTTCTCACGTTGGTCCCTAACCTTTTATTTTGCAATTAGATTCTAGTCCATAGTTTTTCATTTCAATTAAATTAGATTCCTAGTCTTTAGGTTTTCATTTCAATTAAATATCTGGCGTTAATTCTAACAAAAATTGCCACATTGTGAGATTTTGTGCTGATATTTCTTGTTAATTAATTGTATTTGTAATGGTGGAACTTTATTAAAGTAAAAAACTAAAGATTATAAAGCTAACTACAAACAAATAAATAATAGGGACCAAAATGAAAAAAACAAAAAAAAGGTTTGTGGCCAATATTGCAATTAAGTCAAATTTAACAAAGGTTGCAACCCCTCAACTAAAGGCCCACACCATTATTTCAATATTTTAAAAAAATTAGGTTTACATGTTAAAATCTTTTAAAATTTTAACATAAGTTCCAACCAAAATTATGAATCATTAATTTACCAAATCAAATCATCACAAATATCCAACAATAGTGACTAAAGGACCTTCATGGAAATCCAAACTATTTTCTCAAAGCAAACATAATTTCAAGCATAAAAAATAATAACATTGTTTAAATCACTACATAACACATCCAAAATTATCCAAAACCAATCATATATCGCCAGATAGGATGGAGAAAAATCCAATTTTTAAGACAATAAATAATTTAACTGTTAAAATATGGCTAGTAAATCTATAATCAAATTCTAATAAGAATATACATGTGACCTAAAAACCAACGTTAACGGGCGAAATGTAAAAAAGCCAAACAAAAATTTCCCTGATAAAGCTTCAAAAATACTTTAAAAAAGAACATATTTATATTTGGTGTGTCCAAAAAACACAAATAAGAATATAAACGATATAAAAGAAAAGAGAATAAGTTAAAAACGTATACAATCCTCATAAACCTTCCATGAATTAATGATGAAATTACAATAGTTAACAAACCCACAAGCCATATCTTGAAAGAAATTTGACTACACGTAAAATTCAACTGATGTATATTTAAACCACAAGCAAGCAAGCTCTAACATGGGCG